>NC_090763.1:12295412-12385412 GCF_036898095.1 Palaemon carinicauda
GAATAATTGATGTGACGAGGACAAGTGACAGAGCAAGGGTTGTGAAACTGCCTAGATGAAAAAAAAAATAGTCGTCGTGAGTGCTTATGTCCATCGAGCAGGGTGTGAAGTTGAGAAAATGGCTTTTTTTTTTTTTTGAGGAAAGAGGACCGATGGTTGAATGAAATGCAGGAAGAATAGTGATTAATTATTGCTATTAACATGAACTGACATGCAGGAGGGACAAGATATGGTCATCAATATAGGATGAATGGTGGTTATGGAGCTGGAGAGAGAAATGCCGAGGGAGAGTGTTATGTAGGCCTACAGTACAGCCTCATTTGATTTGGCTATTTTAAAAACCTGGCTTCAAAATAAATAAAATCGGCATATTATGTACAAGAGTGGAGCAATAAAAAGTCAGATTGATTTCTTCTTTTGCATAAGATCATATTTGAGAGAGGCGAGAAATTGTAAAATTTTAAATGGACAGCGTGTGGCACAGCACAGCACAGGGTGGTGGTCATGAATTTAGATACAAGGAGCATAGTAAATGATAGGCCTCTGTGTATCCCAGCAACAATCAAGTGGTGGAAGCTAAAGCAAGAGGAAGAAGCTAGAGGGAGTGCATGTATGGTGATAGAGAAAGTGGGTAGAGAGGTGTCTGGAAAGATATCTGGAAATAAACCTCCTGACAATAAGGAAACTTGCTGGAGGAAAGCCAGTTAAAAGAGGGGACTGGGTACAGCCCTTTATCTTTGACGTGTTCTGCACAAACGTAGTGATTGGTTGCCACCTTCTTACAGCTGATTAATGTAAACATTGGAATAATAATATTAAAATAGATTATAGGTAATGATGATACATCAATAGTGACCCATGAGGCTGGCGCGTGCAGCACGTCCATGTAGGCCTACCGTTTGCCGAAACAGAGGAGCAAAGACCATTTTATAGCGGCCAATCGCGATGCCTGTGGGCGGAACTTGCTAAAGATGATGAGCTGCACTCAGTCGAGTCATGGTGGAATAATAAAGTGAACGTAAAAAAAAATAAAGGCAAAAAATAATTGGGATGAATATAAGAAGAAACCTACAAAAGATATAAGTAATATAGAAAGAGGGCAGTTGCACAAGAAAGGCAAAAGCATTAGATGACTGTACAGAGAGTTATAAACACCTGAGGAGGAGACTTTATTCACAGAATTGAAAAGTTGAGGGACAAGAACACCAAAGACTTCTCCCATAAAAAAACAGGATAAGGACAGAAATTGGGTGATTTTATGCAATTAGAATAAGATAAAGACAAGGATGAAAAAATATTATGAACATACATTACCGGCATGTTAAATGAAGAGAATCTTTGAATATGGATTCCAGAATCTTGGTGTGACATAAGCTACTAGTATGTATGTATGTATTATACCACATACAGACACACATACATATATTTACATATGATCTATATATATATATATATATATATATATATATATATATAAATATATATATATATATATATATATATAAATATATATATATATATATATAAATATATATATATATATATATATATATATACATATATATATATATATATATATATATATATATATATATATATATATGGACCCTGCTAATGCCTTTCTATTATCTGACTTTGTAATATATATATATATATATATATATATATATATATACAGTATATGTATATATATATATATATATATATATATATATATATATATATATATATGTATATATATACATTATATATATACATTATATATATATACATTATATATATATACATTATATATATATATATATATATATATATAATGTATATATATATATAATATATATATATATATATATATATATATATATATATATATACATATATACATAAAATATATATATATATATATATATATATATATATATATACATATATATACATAAAATATATATATATATATATATATATATATATATATATATATATATATATATATATATATATATATATATATATATATATATACTGTAAGGACAGTGAGACAAGCGTCACCAAGATCAACTGATACTTTATTTGTTGTTGTTGTTGGGGTATTAAAGCCAACACTTGTTGTTGGCACGGGCCTATCCCTTGGTTGGCCCGTAGTTACTTTATTTGTTGTTGTTGTTGGTGTATTAAAGCCAACACTTCTTGTTGGCACGGGCCTTTTTATTGTTCGGCCCGTAGGTGATCAAACACAAAAAATAGGTACAAAATTAAAAGATTGCCCAGCCTTACTGCTGGACACGGGCTTTTGTGTAGCAGCCCGTAGTATTTATTGCCCTAAGTAGGCAATAGTGTCACAGCAGTACCAGTCTCTCATGTCTGGATTTGCAGCCGCTCAGCTCCTTGAGCGTAGCTGCAGGTGCGACCGCTCAGCCCCTTGAGCATAGTCGCCAGGTTGTCAAAGATAGGTCTTGCAACTGCTCAGCCCCTTGAGCGTGGTTGCCAGTGTGGTCGCTCAGCACCAAGAGCATGACCTTGCGGACCAAGAAGCAGGACCACTTGGAGCCGAAATGAAAGGTTTCAGTAGTAGGTAAAAGTGTTGATAGCAGTAAGTCCCAGTAAGTAGGAGAGACTGGGAGAGGAGGGAAGAATTCGAGTAGTAGGAAAAAGTGGCAGATTTAAGCATAGATGCCTATCTCTGCACCGGGGAGGGTGAAACTAAGGGACTGAGGAGGGAATGAATTACAGAGGAGGGAGTCTTAGCAAGGGAGCAGACTTTGACTAGTAGTTGCAGTACTAGGGGGATCAAGGTAGCCACTGGCAGGGCCTCTGCCAGGGATAAGATGGCAGATATTGCTGGGGGTTGGGGAGGAGATTGAACAGCGCTGGAGGTTGGCTCTTCAGCTGGGCTAGCGACAGCGCTGGGTTCTTGGTCCGTGGCTGCAGTAGGGGCTCCTGGAGGGGGAGTCTCGGATTGTCGCCGGGGAGGCCTGGTTCGCTGAATCCGCTGGGGTTTCGGTGTCTGCCTTGGTGCAGCCTCGGGTTTGTTAGGTGTCTGCCTTGGTGCAGCCTCAGGTTTGGTCGGTGGGGCTGCAAGTGGGGTTGGTAGCCTCTTCAAGAATTCAGGACAATTCTTGTTCCATGCATGGTGAGGTCCCGCACAATTGGGACATTTTGCCTGGGTTTTTGTCCCATTCCGATGTGCGTCAATGCAGTCCTGTGTGGGATGGCGGTGGCTGCAGACTCCGCATATTGTAGGGTTCCTGCACTCTTCTTTATGGTGCCCATAGCGCTGGCAGTTGTAACAGCGCAGTGGTTCTCGCTTTGGACTTCTGATGGGAAACTTTCCCCAGAGGCCCAAATCCAGTGCTTTAGGGACTTGCCCAATAAAGGTGACTGTTACTTCCTTGGTGGGAAGTTTGCGGTGGTCAAGCTTCCTCTCGGCTTTTGCAACATTGCTGCAGTCGGTGACGAATGACAGTGGCATGTTGACAGGAAACCGATAGATCACTGCCTGTCTGAGTCTCTTCTCGGGGTCCAGGAGGGTCAGGGAGGTTTCCTGTTGGAGGATGTTGACGCTGGCAAGGTCCTTCGGGGATATAATTAAATCCCCTTTTAGGTTGGCCCTGGCTGTGATCTTGATGCCAGGGTTGGCGGTGGCAATAGCAGCAACTGCTGCATATGATGGTGAGCCTTCTACAGCTGCCATCTTGAATTTGACAAGCTGTTTGGGTTGGCTGACAGGTGGTTGTGGTTCCTCAGCAGCGGCCAAGTTTAGGTCCAAGCTTGGGTCATTCTCGGTGATTGCCCGAGCCTCCATTAGGAGCTGTGAGAGGCATGGAGTGCAGTTGCAATCCTCAGGGTGCAGTTCTGCTAGTTGCGGTGGTTGGTTGTCAGTCAGGTCTAGAGCCATGGTTGAAACGTTGGTCTCAGGTTCCGGAGTTGCGGTGAGTGGAGCGTCCTCTGCTTCCATTTTTTCAGGTGTCTTCTGGACAGCTGGTGCCGGAGATGGAGTGGGTGGCTCCGGGATAGGTGGGTCTTCGGAGTCCATAGCTGGTTTGGCATGAGTGGGGGAGCTGTGGCCTACAGTGTTGCTCCAGATAGCATACACACATGACTGGCAGTCACAGTCCCGTTCAAAGGGGAGAGAGTTACTGCAACTGGGTGCAGAGACTGTCTCTTTATACCGTGCTTGCACCCGGTATTTCCTCTGAAAAATGTCTGGATAAGGAGGCTGTGGAGGGTAGGATGGTATATCCATGTATCCTGGCCTGTGCTTCCTTTGTAGGAGGTGGTAGATGCTCTCAAGTACCAGGGTATAGCATTGAAAACAACTGCATGTTTTCCTGTGGGAGAGCACCGTTGGGTCCCTTATTTTGAACCCTGTGTGGTCTGCTAGCTGCTGTCTGTAGTTCTGGTACCTCAGGCAGCGATTGAACTTGCACTGCTGAGCCCCATTCTTGCAGGGATTGATCCAGGATGGGTACAAACTCCTTCTGTAAGTGCGGAGACTGTCATGACCATCATCAGCCATACTGGATGGAATTGAGCCAGTCACTGACTTTATTTGAATGCGCACGAAAATACATAACAAGGTGCGGACGGAAACGTAGGATTACATTGGCGCCAAGTCAGATTGAAGTGCCCGCCAAAATATATGTGTTTTCTTACACTTACAAATATATGAATTATGGATTAACAAAAACATGTCATGAAACGATACATATATAAAAAAGTAGCTCTGGTAGAGCGGAATATATATACATAGGACACCACAGTGTGGCGAAGAGAGAATTTAAATAAATAAGTAGTTTGTCGATTTTCTGGACGACGAAGGGATCGGTGTCCTTACAATACATATATATACATAATATATATATATATATATATATATATATATATATATATATATATATATATATATATATATATATATATATATATATATATATATATATATATATATTCCATTGTCAGATAATATAAAGGCCTTAGCAGGATCCAGAAATCACATAAAAAGGCAATGTTTCATTTCGAGACGTTCCGAACAAAGCTTTGTTAATCTTCAATCTGCAGATGTAAAAATTTACAATAATATCTTAAAACAAGGTTAACAGTAAATTAGAATTATTAAAAAATAATAAAGTTAAAATTGATTATATTTGTTCGGTCTAAAACAAGGACTAGTAAGCTACTCACCCAAATATCCAAAGGACAGAGGAAAGAATGAATAACCAAGTTTGACACCAACCTAATGCTTCACCTATGTTAGGTAAAGAGAAGAATTAGGAAAAGGAGTTTAAAGATAGAACAAGCCTTTTGATGTACCGTATAAGGACTCACGGATAGTTAGAAAATCACCATGTTTTGCTCCACCTATGATCCAGGGTTTCATCAACATCATCTCCTCCTACGCATATTGACGCAAAGGGCCTCGGTTAGATTTCGCCAGTCATCTCTATCTTGAGCTTTTAATTCAATGCTTCTCCATTCACCATCTCCTACTTCACACTTCATAGTCTTCATTCATGTAGGGCTGGGTCTTCCAACTCTTCTAGTGCCTTGTGGAGCCCAGCTGAACGTTTGGTGAACTAATCTCTCTTGGGGAATGCGAAGAGCATGCTCAAACCATCTCCATCTACACTTCATCGTAATCACATCCACATATGGCACTAGATTAATCTCTCTAATAGTTTAATTTTCAATCCTTCCGTCCAAATTTGCAAATACAGAAATAGTATGTACGAAAAAAATGGGTAGGCCTATAAAGTACATTTACCACAGTCCATTACTATTTCAATTACTTTTATGAAGTAAAGATATATTTTATCGATGAAAATAGTTAAAGCGTAGTTTAATTACCTATCTTACGCCCTAAGCTAATATTATTCTATCTTATTTCGCCTCCTCCTGTTTTGTTAAAGTTTTTATAGTTTATAAAGGAAATATCTATTTTAGTGTTGTTACTGTTCTTAAAATATTCTAATCTTCCTTGTTTCCTTTCCTCACTGGGCTATTTTCCCTGTTGGAGCCCCTAGGCTTAGAACATCCTGCTTTTCCAACTAGGGTTATAGCTTAGCAAGTAATAATAATAATAATAATAATAATAATAATAATAATAATAATAATAATAATAATAATAATAATAATAATAATAATGATTCATAAATGAAACCACATCGATCAGTAGAAAATGTGAAGAAGAAGAAGAAACGAGGCGTAAACAAGAGATAATTTCATTGACACACTGACTGACTGTATATCACAAGATCATCACAACTCGAGACTAAGGTCAACTTCGCCACCACCATGAAGAAAAAGGTATTGTTGTTTTGAGATATGTTCTGAAATTAGGATTTGTTCTTCTCTATTGAGATAATCAGGTTTAGAAAATTGGATAAAGGTGGAAAAAGACACTTAAGAGGTCTGTAATGTTAACCTACACTTGACCATGGAGTTGGCCCTAACCTTCCTTAGTTTCATGCGGCTGACTAAGAATGCGGCATTGTAAGGGGGTTATAGGGGGGCCATTAACACCCCCCCCCCCTCCGTTAGGTAAATAAGTAAGGACATGGCTTGTAGGTTAAGTTAGGGGAGGAAGTTTTGCTTTAGTTGGGATCCATTTATTATGCACGCCGGAGGAACTGGCCGCTGATATACAAAGGCTTCGAGAGGGTTTGTGTATTGCCATGATCAGCAAAGCTGTACTAGTTAGGGTCACCTATACTAGGCTGGTTTGCTGTGAGCTATCAGATGAAAATCTCCCACCATCACCAATCCGCACGGGCCAGTGTGGTGATGTGAAGTAGCCAAACCCTAGGTATGAATATGGACATATCTGAAGCCTTTTACCTGCAGTGGACTAGAAATGGCTGGATTTGTTGTTATTGTCATCGCCAACTTTAAAGCAAATAGTACATGGTAATTCAAAATAAATATGCGGTAGGCATAGCCTTTGTAGTTAGTTAGGGCACACCTGGTATGAAGTTTTAATGTTAGGACAAAAAAAAAACACATTTTAGAATGGAAACAAACAAAAGAACTCCACTAAACCAAAGGTTCCCCACGGAACCTAGTAACCTAAGAGCCATATCTTTACCTACTTCTCTACTGGGGCTACGTCCCCTTAGACTACCATATTCTAAGCTTACCCTGTCCCAATGAAATACATTCACCTCCTAAATTTCGACCCTGTTCCTGATCCCAACCAGATTCACTCCTGGTAAGGTAACGCAATCATATTTCATAAATCGTAAAACTAGCTTCATAGTATCATATTCAAAAGATAAAAAAAATTTTCCTATAAAGAAAATTAATTTGATAAGTAATAAGAAAGTTTACACCTTTCCCAGTGAACTACATTCACCCTGGGTAGCTAAGAATTTAGTTAGGCATACTTAGTATAGCCTAGCCTAGGTTAGCATCATTTGAATGTTAGCAGATTTGATGGTGGGGAGGAAATCCGGTATCTCCGAACTGGCAATTAGAAGAGATGGGAGAAGGGGAACGTCAAGTATCAGTTTTTAAACCAGCCTATGAGGGACGCACTCAGTAAGTTAGGTTAGGTTAGATGGGAGGTTTATATATTAACGAACACAAGTGGCTTCAGACAAAAAGAAATGAATATTCTATCTCCTCTTACTAAATCAAAGAGATAATTATGTCCTAACCTAAACTGACTCGACATTACCGATGCTTGTACCAGTATTACTCCACCACAATTACCTCAACTTATACAAGTTAACAGGTGCATCCCCCCATTCTATAGATTACCTTGATGTTTACGTAAGTCTTATGCTGTGTGATTTGGATTGAGTATAGAATACTCATACTCCTCATATGATTTAAGCCTAGATAAAAAAAATACTTGGATATAGTGGCCTAATTTATAATACTGCTTTTATCTAACCTACCTTGATTCATGATGAAAACAAGAAGGCAACAAAATGGTCATCTGCTGCATCTTAAAACTATAAGAGATCAGAGAGCTCAGAGGTAAAGTTTGTGCCATAATTACAATATGTGTATCCACATCAGTTGAGATTATTAAACAAATTGTCTTTTCACAAATTTCAGAATGATTATCAGAGATATATATGAACTAATTTATGATGAAACAATTCTTCATTTAATTAATATTACCCAGTGTTTGATGTCAGATGTGATGATGAATCTAAGGTTATAGGTAACAGCTTAGTTTATGTTCAAGAAAAATTTTGACACAGGTTGTTTTAATGTCTAAATGCATCATAAATAAATTTGATTTAATATGTAAATACATAAAAATTTTTTATTATTGTATGCTGTAGTGCATTTTCAAATATTTTTATACTTATAGAAAGTAAATTAGAATGAAAAATTAGATGATAGATTTTAATGAATTGTACGAGTAAGTTTGTGAGATTGCATACTTTCATTGAAGGCCTGCAGTTCTACTCAATTTTATTTGTAATTTTTTCTGTTGAGTTCCAATTCAAGGTTTTTACTATACAGATTAATGTAATATGAATTAATGTTATTATTATCAGGATTCAGGATTATTTTTAACAATATATCATGCTCATTGCAATGCACTTAAAATTCTTATTGCACAGCAGTTAAAATTGGATACTTATATACAGTATAAATGTACAGGAGTCATATATCTTTACAAGTCACCTCATATTCTAGAAATTGTATAGCAATATGGCATCCATTTGATTGCTGTCTCTTTTAAAGTATTCATAAAGGTTTAAAAATTACAGTACTTGTATTATACCCTACTTAATTGACTCTTGACTTTTACATCATGTAGAGATTTTTCAATATTAAACTTACCCGATAATCATGTAGCTGTCAACTCCGTTGCCCGACAGAATTCTACGGAAGGGATACGCCAGCGATCGCTATACAAGAGGGGGGTGTACTCACAAGCGCCACCTGTGGCCAGGTACTGCAGTACTTCTTGTTGACACCACTTCAATTTTTCCTCTGTCGTGCTTCCGGCAAGACGTTCATGGATACGCTTATAATTTTGGAGTCTTGTTCACGGTTTTTGGTGAAGTATTGCTCTAAGATTTCAGCTTTCGCTATTCAGGAAGTTTTATTATTAGCTTAGCTAGCTTTTGGAATTAATTTGATTAATTATGGTGACGAAGAGAGTATGAACTCTCTTTCACCTTTAAATGGCCGACCCTTCCCTTCGACGGAAGTGTTGGTGTCTAAGAGAGTATAGACTCTCTTTCTTAATTTTGCTTAACAAAAGTTATAGATTTATTTTATATCTCTCCGCCTTTTATAGGCCTCTTCGATTAACTTCCTTTTTTATAAATTTATTAAAATTAATTTTTATATTTGTTTATATTCGACCTTTCCTAATAGTAGGCGGTCTTTTCTTATACCGAAGTTAATTAACATTGAGCCCGTCATTTTGGTTTTACCTGTTAACATATTATGCTATTTTAATGTTTTTGAAAGAATTTCTTTGATAGTCTCGTACTGTTTCAAAGTTGAACTAACGTTTTGTTTTGTCTCTGCAGTTGTTGACGTTCAGAACGTTCAACTTGCGCTCTATCGTTACGATAGAGAGAGAATTTTCACGGTGTCACGTTGCAGTAAGAGTAAACCGTTTATAGCGTTTTGTTCATTCTTTCTTAGCTTAATGGTTTTAATTCTAATAAAGGAACTTTTTATTTGGGAAATCTTTCAGTTTTTTTCCTTTAACAATAATATGTTTTAACGAGTATATATGATTGGGCTCTTCTCTCAGGTTCTAAGTCAAGAGAGAGAGAGAGAGAGAGAGATAGAGACGGAGGGAGAGAGCTGGATAAACGTTTCGTTCAAGCGAGTAACGTTGTTATCGTTTTTGCTCTTCTCCCTAGTCTCTTTAGGGGAAGAAGGTAAACGTTTCTAGAGTTTATTCTTGTTCTCAAGCTTTATGCGGTGAGAGATTTTAAACGTAGTTTATTTGATCTAGTGTTTAGTCTCTTTCCAGCCACTGAATTATTTATCTTTCATTAGATTTTTCTGTTACATTGTAATTCTGTTTTCGCAATTACTAACTTTTAAGGAAGGATAGAATTGCGTGTTTCAGGTACAAACCACTTAAAGTTTCGAGTTCAGTGAAATAAGTGCAAACAGAAATTCAAAAGTGATAAGTGATTAGCGCAAAGTGTGTCAGTGTTGTGCGTGAGGGTACTTCTGTGCGTGCCAGTCGTCCTCCCAGTCCGGGACCTCTTGCAAGCTCCCAAGCCCAGGGGAGAAGCAATGTCGAAGGGCAAAAGGGTTCGGCAGGCCTTGATCGGCGCACAGAAGTATCCTCGGTGGTTGCGGGCGTGTCTTACAGAGACCGTCACTCCCACCCGCAGACGATTGAGCCCTTATTTTACTCGTCTGCAGAAGAAATTTCGGGGAGAAAACGCTGGACTCAGGTCTCAAGACCTCTTAAACGTAAAGTCCAGACCTCTAGAGTTCAACAACCCGGATGCAGTCATTGGGTTAGCTCTGACTCTCCGCAGTCATCAGGTGACTGTACACCTCCTAAGAGAGGTAAGGTGATGCCGCAACAGACCTCATCTTCTGTTAAGGCTTTGCCTCAGCAGACCTTAGCGTCTGCCGACCCCAAGATGACTTTGCTGCAGTCCATGCAGTCACAGCTTGCGGTCTTAATGCGTGAGTGTCAGGCTGAGAAGGTTACACCTCCTCCTGCGATCGCTCCGCCTCACCGCAGTCCAGTCTGCCAGGCGTACGATGTTGAGGTTCCTCAGGATACCTTACCGCGTACTGAGTTGCCAATTACCAGCGGTGTGCAGCAACCTCCGCCTTCCTTAAGGCAACCTCAGCAATGGGAGCAGGAATCTTATGCCTTACTTCCTCCGCTTGCGGTTCCACCAGCGAGGCAACAATCTCTTGAGGTACGACAACCTCTTCCATCAATGAGGCAGCCACCTCAGCACTCGCTGCAGCGACCTCAACCCTCCTCAAGGCGAGAGCCTCTACTCCTTAGGCTAGCACCTCAGGAACCTCAACTCGCGAGACAAGAACTGCGTTCTGCGCAGCTGCTACCTCAACTCTCGCAGCTCACACCTCAGGAACCTCAACTCGTTCCTCAGGAACCTGCTACTGCGCATCCGCAACCCTTACAGCAAGCGCAACTCTTGAGGCAGCAACCTCATGCTATGAGTCAGCCACCTCAACGCATGCATCTGCCACTTTCTCCTCAACTTGAGCCTCTTCCCATTCAACTTGGAAATAACAAATGACAATAATAACACCTCATTACTTTCATAACTTGCATTTGTAATCATATACATGTATGCCTACACAAACATTATGATAATGGAGGTTATTTGTATTACTTAATATAAAAAGATATATGTATTCCTTGCAATATATTTTTATCAAAATCGCAAAATATGGCAAAAATATCTTCAAAACAAATGAATCATGAGTTATGAATGTAAGGTAAATATTATGTTGATATTAAAACCCCATGCAAGCATGCATGAAGTAATGCAGTGTTGCCAACAGGGCGAGTTTCCCTTTCCTGAGGTGAAGTAGATTATAGTACATTTAGTGCAGCTTAATTCTACGATTATCATGCCGGCTATCAAATTCATCAACAAAACAGTCTAAATCAATTCCCTCGGCACGTGCACTTTCAATGGACAGTAATGCGATATTACTCACTCTAGCACTGGTCATGGAATTTCTGAGAAATGTTACACGCCATGCAACACGCTCTGCTTACCTTACAGCATGCTCTACATACAGCATGCTCTGCATACAGCATGCTCTGCATACAACATGCTCTGCATACCTTACCGCATGCTTCTCAGTCACACATCTTTGGTTGTTGCCAACTCACTAGACTGTCAAGCAGTTTCATAACGTTGCCTTCTAGTCTGCTGCTTTTGCACCAGTGAAACCCTCACTGAGAGAACTTAGGTTTTCTCGGATATGGTCCCTGTAGATGAGAAAGTGCTTTTCTCCCTCCTTCTGATATTCCCTTGAGGACTCTGTCATTTGGAGAGGAGCCTTTAGCTGCGTAGCCTCTTATGGACTTTTATTTAAGCATTACATGCTTCCAGGGAAGGTAATGGTTCCACTTCAGTCGCTAACCCCGTCTGTTACCACACCTGCTCCCATAGACCTTGAGCTGTGTTGCAAGACATGCAGTCCAAGCTTAGTCCTTGATAGAGGATTTTTTGTTTACGGAGTCAGTGTGTCACTGGGAAGACGTTCAACAACCAGCAAAAGTGACTTGTTGTGACGCAGTGCGGCAACCTCAGCAACCCGATAGGGAGTTGTCTGTACGACCCAGACAGTCTAGACAGCTTCGGGTTGTCACTGTACTTCCTCGCTTCCCCATGGTTGACAGTTCACAGACTGTGCAGCAGTACCATGATCTTGTGTCCGGCTCCGTCAGACGACTGGCTTTTAAGAGCTCCCACAAGTCGTCGCTGTCTGGAGATTCTCAGATGGACTATGGATCTGACCAAGGAACTGGGCCTCCTGGTCAATTTTGAGGAGTCTCAGCTCGTCCCATCCCAGACCATTGTCTCCCTGGGTATGGATCTTCAGAGTCGAGCTTTTCGGGCTTTTCCGTCGGCCCCAAGGATCTTCCAAGCCCTAGAATGCATCCAGAGCATGCTGAGAAGGAACCGATGCTCAGTCAGGTAGTGGATGAGTCTAACAGGGACACTTTCATCGCTGGCCCTGTTCATCGTGTTAGGGAGACTCCACCTCCCCCCCTTCAGTATCATCTAGCTGCTCACTGGATAAAGGACATGACGCTAGAGACGGTCTCAGTTCCTGTTTCCGAAGAGAGGAGGTCTTCTCTCGCGTGGTGTAAGAACAGCTTTCTTCTCAAGGAAGTCTACCTTTGGCTGTTCAGAAACCCGACCGCCGTCTCCTCTCGGACGCATCAGACACGGGCTGGGGTGCGACTTTGGACGGACAGGAATGCTCGGGAACATGGAATCAGGAGCAAAGGACACTTCACATCAATTGCAAGGAGTTGTTGGCAGTTCTTCTGGCCTTGATAAACTTCAAGTCCCTCCAGCTTAACAAAGTGGTGGAGGTGGACTCTGACAACACCACAGCCCTGGCTTACATCTTCAAGCAGGGAGGGACTCTTTCGTGAAGTTGTTCTAGATCGCAAGGGACCTCCTCATCTGGTCTAAAGATCGAAAGCTCACGCTGGTACGAGGTTCATTCAGGGCGGTATGAATGTCATGGCAGATCACCTCAGCCGGAAGGGTCAGGTCATCCCCACAGAGTGGACCCTTCACAAGAATGTTTGCAGCAGACTTTGGGCCCTGTGGGGTCAGCCAACCATAGATCTGTTCGCTACCTCGATAACCTAGAGACTCCTGTTGTATTGTTCTCTGATTCCAGACCCAGCAGCAGTTCACGTGGATGCTTTTCTGCTGGATTGGTTCCATCTCGACCTGTATGCATTCCCGCCGTTCAAGATTGTCAACAGGGTACTTCAGAAGTTCTCCTCTCGCAAAGGGACACGGCTGACGTTGGTTGGCTCCGCTCTGGCCCGCGAGAGAATGGTTCTTAGAGGTACTGCAATGGCTGGTCGACATTCCCAGGACTCTTCCTCTAGGAGTGAACCTTCTACGTCTACCTCACGTAAAGAAGGTACACCCAAACCTCCACGCTCTTCGTCTGACTGCCTTCAGACTTTCGAAAGACTCTCAAGAGCTAGGGGCTTTTCGAAGGAGGCAGCCAGAGCGATTGCCAAAGCAAGGAGAACATCCACTCTCAGAATCTATCAGTCTCAAGGGGAAGTCTTCTGTAGCTGGTACAAGACCAATGCAGTTTCCTCAACCAGTACCACTGTAGCCCAGATTGCTGACTTCCTGTTATATCTAAGGAAAGTAAGATCCCTTTCAGCTCCTACGATCAAGGGTTACAGAAGTATGTTGGCAGCGGTTTTCCGCCACAGAGGCTTGGATCTTTCCACCAACAAAGATCTACAGGACCTCCCTAGGTCTTTTGAGACCTCAAAGGAACGTCGGTTGTCCACTCCAGGCTGGAATCTAGACGTGGTCCTAAGGTTCCTTATGTCATCAAGATTTGAACCTCTCCAATCAGCCTCTTTTTAGGACCTCACATTAAAAACTCTTTTCCTCGTGTGCTTGACAACAGCTAAAAGAGTAAGTGAGATCCACGCCTTCAGCAGGATCATTGTTTTCACATCTGAAACGGCTACATGTTCCTTGCAGCTCGGTTTTTGCTAAACGAGCTTCCTTCACGTCCTTGGCCTAAGTCGTTCGAGATCCCAAGCCTGTCCAACTTGGTGGGGAATGAACTGGAGAGAGTACTTTGCCCAGTTAGAGCTCTTAGGTACTATCTAAAAAGGTCTTAACCTTTACGAGGACAATCAGAAGCCTTATGGTGTGCTATCAAGAAACCTTCTTTTCCAAGTTCTAAGAACTCAGTTTCTTACTATTCAGGCTTCTGATTAGGGAAGCACATTCTCATCTGAAGGAAGAAGACCTTGCTTTGCTGAAGGTAAGGACACGTGAAGTGGGAGCTGTGGCTACTTCAGTGGCCTTCAAACAGAGCCATTCTCTGCAGAGTGTTATGGATGCAACCTATTGGAGAAGCAAGCCAGTGTTCGCATCATTCTATCTCAAAGATGTCCAGTCTCTTTACGAGTACTGCTACACCCTGGGACCATTCGTGGCAACGAATGCAGTAGTAGGCGAGGGCTCAGCCACTACATTCCCATAATCCCATAACCTTTTAACCTTTCTCTTGAATACTTTTTATGGGTTGTACGGTCGGCTAAGAAGCCTTCCACATCCTTGTTGATTTGGCGGGTGGTCAATTCTTTCTTGAGAAGCGCCGAGGTTAAAGGTTGTGATGAGGTCCTTTAGTATGGGTTGCAGCCCTTGATACTTCAGCACCTTAGAGTTGTTCAGCCTCCTAAGAGGAACGCTGCGCTCAGTAAGGAAGACGAACTTATTTAAGGCAGAGTAATGGCTCAAGTCGGCTTCCTTACCAGGTACTTGTAATTTCATTGTTATTGTGGATAACTGATAATATGAAATACGGGATACTTAGCTTCTTGATATACATGTACACTGGTTTTCACCCACCTCCCTGGGTGTGAATCAGCTACATGATTATCGGGTAAGTTTAATATTGAAAAATGTTATTTTCATTAGTAAAATAAATTTTTGAATATACTTACCCGATAATCATGATTTAATTGACCCACCCTTCCTCCCCATAGAACCAGTGGACCGAGGAAAAATTGAAGTGGTGTCAACAAGAAGTACTGCAGTACCTGGCCACAGGTGGCGCTTGTGAGTACACCCCCCTCTTGTATAGCGATCGCTGGCGTATCCCTTCCGTAGAATTCTGTCGGGCAACGGAGTTGACAGCTACATGATTATCGGGTAAGTATATTCAAAAATTTATTTTACTAATGAAAATAACATTTTCATTGATTTAATAGATTACTTATAATTCATTGCAGGTTCTGTTAATGGGGAAAAGTGGCTCTGGAAAGACCAGTATGCGATCAATTATATTTGCTAATTACATAGCTCGGGATACAAGTCGTCTTGGAGCAACGAGTAAGGATGTTTTCTCTTTTAACCTTACCCTACGACATGCATACTGAATTTTCCCATTCTTGTCTTAATGTTCTGCTTTTATATCCTTTTTTAAATGATAAAAAAAAATTTTCAAGCAAGATTTAGTTCAAGTAATACCTCAGATAATAACATTTTCAAGTGAATTTACTTACCTCTTGTAAAATTCTAAAGCTTATAATAGAAAATAAAAATGGCTTTATACCATTATTATTGATTAGGAATTATATGATGCTTATACTTCCATAATAATTCGTCATTTTCTCCTAACAGTTGATGTGGAGCATTCACATGTTCGTTTCCTTGGAAATCTGGTTCTAAACTTGTGGGACTGTGGAGGGTAAGAGTTATTCTATAATCTTTTTTCCCCCTAAGGGTATTTTCCTGATTACTATTTTTGTTGAAATTAGTCTGGGACCTTTTATTCTAGTGATTTGAATTCATTATTGTACTATACAGTAAAAATTATTTGGCAACTTAAAAATTACAGAATTATGTTTTACCGGGTTTAATTTTCTTCCTTCCGAAGTATTATCCTAACTGAAATAATGTTATCTTGTCAGATTTCTAGTGTGTAACATAACACAGTAAAAAGCAAAAATTTCAATCTTTTGTAATCATATAAAATTTATTATTGTGCAGTGTACTATATATGTATATGTACTGTGCATACTACGTATTTCTTAAGAAATAATATATTATGCTAGTTACCAGCCCAAGACAGTAAGATGCATTTGGCAAAAATCAAGAAATTGGACACAAACTCAAAAATATCTATGAATCTAAGGAGGAGGTTTGTGAAATGTTTTGTTTGCTCTGTACTATTGTATGGCTGTGAAACTTGGACCCTAAGGAAAGCAGACAAGGAGAGGTTACAAGCTGCAGATATGTGGTTTTGGAGAAAACTGTTGAAAATATGGACTGAGAGGGAAACTAATGAGGATGTATTGGAGAGTGTGGGAATTGTTAGAGAGCTTTTAGCTTCAGGGAGATGGGAGTAAATGCGGTTTTTGGGTCACAGCGAGAAGACAAGAATTAGAAAGTCTCGCTCTCGCTGGTAAACTCGATGGAAGGAGGCCAAAATGAAGACCTAGACAAAAACATATAGATGGGTTGGTGAGAATTACTGGAGGAAAAATACCTGTAGCTCGGGTGCTGCAGGAAGCTGGAAATTGAGAGGAATGGTAAGCCATGATTCCCAACATCCTTGGGGACATGACACCTGGATGATGATGATGATAAGAAAAATGGCAACAGTTTTGCCAAAAGACTCAGATAAATTTGAGACAGTGCCTGTCATGTTTTCTTCTTTTTGAGAATTCTTTGCAAATTTTTTACATTTGTGAAGAAATAATAGTAATTATAAACTTATTTAGCGATCATAAAATAATATTAAAATTTATATGATCTAAAATTAATAATTCTGTGAATATATATTGTATTTAGATTATCATATTCAGCATGTTATGCCATCTTCTTAAATGTTGCATTGGGTAAAATGTACAGTAAAACACTACAATTAAGAAATGTCTAAATTCTGATGTGAAGATGTATCACTGTTAAATGGGGTTAATTGGTAAAGTTTCTCATTACAAATGGTAGTTATGTATGGTGCCTAATCCTTAAATAGTAACCATTATTTAATATGAAAATTTCATTTTTCAGCCAAGAAGCATTCATGGAGAATTACTTTGCATCACAGAGAGACAATATCTTTAAAAATGTGGAGGTTCTTATTTATGTGTTTGATGTGGAGAGTAGAGAACTGGGTAAGTCATCATTTGTTATTACATTTAATATGCATATACAAAATGGGATTAGTGAATTTAGTTCAGTTTTTTAACAATATGTGCATAGAGTGTATTTTACTTAGCAGGTGTTCGTAGATTCTTTAGGGGAATAATTTTTATGAAGGTTCAGAAATAATTTTGTTTTCAAACCCTAAAAGGCACTGTAGTCTAGATGGTAGTATGGGTCTTCTGTGTAATGTTAAAAAAGCATCCGAATAATTCTGATGATGTTCTATAAAAAGTATTTGTTCCGTAACCGAAATACAAACCACGCTATTTACAGAGGGTTTACCTTTTAGCGCAGCTGAAATGGCGAGCCATTAGAATTTAACGAGGGTGTATTACCCCTGCGCTAGTTAGCGGGGGGGTAGGGGAGTGGTAGCTAGCTACCCCTCCCCCCCTCACACACAGATGAATGCTCACTTTCACTTTTGGCTCGGACTGTGACAGACGTCTCTGTCTTGGTCCTCTCTGGCAGCCATTGTTTGTTTTGTCTTTACTTAATCACTTACTTTTCTTTTACTCAATTTATATATGTAAACATGTTTTCATGTTTGTATATATATTTGAGTATAGAAATCAGTAAGTTTCCTTTTCAGATTTGTGTGTGTAGTGTACGATTTCTACGTGGTGTCCTCGGCAGTTAGGCCTCCACGGCGTAATTTTATGGGTGGCGATCGAGTTTGACTCCGGTCTTTCTCTCTCTCTCTCTTGAGGTCGTTCACCCTTTTACTACGTGTTACTACGCCCTTGTAGCTTCTTTTCCGTGTGGGGGGGTTGCTACGCCGTACGTTTGTCTCAATTAGTTTATGAATCTAATTGTAGTTGTTTTTTTCAGCTTGTAGAACGATTCCTTTCGGGGTTTTCGCTCTTTCTTTAGTGTTCATTCATTTTTAAATTACATAATTACATAGTTACATAATTATAATTGTTATAATTCTGTTTTGGTTACAGCTCTCCTTCCGTGAGTGTAAGTGGTTGTGAGGGCATGTGCCTGTTGTGTAATTCTTGTTTCCTTTCCCTCGGGATTCCTCTTCGGAGCCTTCCCGGGGGAATGAATGTGTACTAATGTTATTTGTTTTATTTTTTTACAGTTACCGATCTAGTTCGTTTCTGTAAGTTTCCTTTTCAGATTTGTGTGTGTAGTGTACGATTTCTACGTGGTGTCCTCGGCAGTTAGGCCTCCACGGCGTAATTTTATGGGTGGCGATCGAGTTTGACTCCGGTCTTTCTCTCTCTCTCTTGAGGTCGTTCACCCTTTTACTACGTGTTACTACGCCCTTGTAGCTTCCTTTCCGTGTGGGGGGGTTGCTACGCCGTACGTTTGTCTCAATTAGTTTATGAATCTAATTGTAGTTGTTTTTTTCAGCTTGTAGAACGATTCCTTTCGGGGTTTTCGCTCTTTCTTTAGTGTTCATTCATTTTTAAATTACATAATTACATAGTTACATAATTATAATTGTTATAATTCTGTTTTGGTTACAGCTCTCCTTCCGTGAGTGTAAGTGGTTGTGAGGGCATGTGCCTGTTGTGTAATTCTTGTTTCCTTTCCCTCGGGATTCCTCTTCGGAGCCTTCCTGGGGGAATGAATGTGTACTAATGTTATTTGTTTTATTTTTTTACAGTTACCGATCTAGTTCGTTTCTGTAATATGGCAACGGTGTGAGCTGTCTTGTTGAGTCCTGGGGATTCGGCTGTTGCTGCCTCCCCCCTTGTATTTTCGTCAGGGGCGTGTCTCCTTCTACTGGAAGTACTCCCGTGACGACGGACAGCTCTCCAGTTCATTTTAGAACTCTCAGGAGGCTTGCCTCCTTGGGCGGGTAACTTTCCTTCCGAGGGACGTTTTTTTCCTGTCCAGGCTTGAGTTTTTCCCCTTTTGGGGGGTTCTTCTCTTGCCTTTTTTTTCGTGCGACTATGCTCTTGGTGCTGAGCGATCACACCTGCAGTTTCGCTCAAGGGGCTGGGCAACTGCAGGAGCTCCTCTTCGGAGGATTGCTCCTTTTAGGTCACTGGCTGACCAGTCTCTTCTACGAAGTGTTTCTCTTTCATTCGCGAGAGAGTACACTCATAGAGACTCCTCTTCGGAGTATTCTTCTGTTGCTGTTGCTGTTGGCCTCCCTCGCCGTAAGGCCCACCGTCCGCCTCGTCGTAAGGGCCTCTCATCTCCCTATAAGGGTGCTAAGAGGCGCCTTTTTGAATCTCCGTTTGCAGCCTACAACTCCTTTTTCTTGATCTTCCGCCTTGGTGCAGATGGACAGCAGTCTGATCTCGTCTTCCGACGGGCAACGGTCTTCCCGACGGACAACGGTCTTCCGACGGACATCAGTCTCCCGGCGGACAGACAACGGTCTTCCGACGGACATCAGTCTCCCGGCGGACAACGATCCCTTCGGGACAAAGGGTTGCCTCCCACGGGGGTTCTTCCCTTACGTGTCAGGGTTCCCCTGCGCGCCCTTCTGCTGTGTTCTCTCCTGCTCCTGCTCAGTGTTAGCGCACAGGCGCTCTCCTGCTCATCAGCGCTCTCCTGTTCGTCAGCGCTCTCATGATGATCATCCCTGCTGTTCCTGTTGGTTCCTGTTACGCGCCCTGTGCGCCCACGGTCGCCCTCGCGATCTAGAACTTCGGTTCAGGTCTGCTCGTCAGCGATCATCAGCTCGCCAGCGATCACCTGTCTCTCGGCGATCTCCGGATCGCCCGCGTGTGTTACAGCCGGCACTAGCTCACCTGCGCATGCTGCTCACCATCGCGCGATCGCCTACCTGCGGATGCTGCTCGCCATCGCGCGACCCTCAACTGCGGATGCTGCTCGCCATCGCGCGACCCTCAACTGCGGATGCTGCTCGCCATCGCGCGACCCTCAACTGCGGATGCTGCTCGCCATCGCGCGACCCTCAACTGCGGATGCTGCTCGCCATCGCGCGACCCTCAACTGCGGATGCTGCTCGCCATCGCGCGACCCTCAACTGCGGATGCTGCTCGCCATCGCGCGACCCTCAACTGCGGATGCTGCTCGCCATCGCGCGACCCTCAACTGCGGATGCTGCTCGCCATCGCGCGACCCTCAACTGCGGATGCTGCTCGCCATCGCGCGACCCTCAACTGCGGATGCTGCTCGCCATCGCGCGACCCTCAACTGCGGATGCTGCTCGCCATCGCGCGACCCTCAACTGCGGATGCTGCTCGCCATCGCGCGACCCTCAACTGCGGATGCTGCTCGCCATCGCGCGACCCTCAACTGCGGATGCTGCTCGCCATCGCGCGACCCTCAACTGCGGATGCTGCTCGCCATCGCGCGACCCTCAACTGCGGATGCTGCTCGCCATCGCGCGACCCTCAACTGCGGATGCTGCTCGCCATCGCGCGACCCTCAACTGCGGATGCTGCTCGCCATCGCGCGACCCTCAACTGCGGATGCTGATCGCCATCGCGCGACCCTCAACTGCGGATGCTGCTCGCCATCGCGCGACCCTGCGCATGCTGCTCGCCATCGCCTACCTGGGGATGCTGCTCGCCATCGCGCGACCCTCAACTGCGGATGCTGCTCGCCGTCGCGCGACCCTCAACTGCGGATGCTGCTCGCCGTCGCGCGATCGCCCACCTGCAGATGCTGATCGCCGTCGCGCGATCGCCCACCTGCAGATGCTGATCGCCATCGCGCGACCCTGGCATGCTGATCACCATCGCGCGATCGCCCACCTGACCATGCTGCTCGCGATCGCTCACCTTCGCATGCTGCTCGCCATCGCACGATCGCTCACCTGCGCATGCTGCTCGCCATCGCGTCGGCATGCCACAACGCGCCATCGCCAACCTGCGCGTTAGCGCTCACCAGCTCACCACCGATCGCCTGTTGATCCATATCGCCAGCGGTCCTCCTCGCCCACGCGGCAGCGCGTTTCCTCGCCATCGCGCTAACGCTTGCGTTCGCCGCCTCTGACTCGCGCTCATTCACCTGCCCACCCTCGCGACCGCTCGCCTGCGCGCCCGCGCGACCGTTCCCCTGCGCGCCCGCGCGACCGTTCCCCTGCGCGCCCCGCGCGACCGTTCCCCTGCGCGCCCGCGCGACCGTTCCCCTGCGCGCCCGCGCGACCGTTCCCCTGCGCGCCCGCGCGACCGTTCCCCTGCGCGCCCGCGCGACCGCTTGCCTGTGCGCCCAAACGCCCACGTGCCTGCACGTCTACGCTCATGCGCGTCCGCGCCCATGCTCTCCAATGTTCGCCCGCAAACCAACGGTTTTCCATCGCGCGGACGGACGGTGTTCCGTCGCGCGAACCGACGGTGTTCCGTCGCGCGAACCGACGGTGTTCCGTCGCGCGAACCGACGGTGTTCCGTCGCGCGAACCGACGGTGTTCCGTCGCGCGAACCGACGGTGTTCCGTCGCGCGAACCGACGGTGTTCCGTCGCACGCCGTCGCGCGAACCGACGGTGTTCCGTCGCTCGAACCTACAGTGTTTCTTCGCACAAACGTCGGCTTATTTCTTGCAGTATCCATTGCTCGTCTATGGGTTATCGCTCGCCGACCACCAGCTCTGGCCCTTCCTACCACGCTCGCACTCCTTCTGCGCTCCTTCGCTCACCTTCGTTTGCGTTCCTGCGTTACCGCGCATGGGCGCTTCCACGTTGGCCCACGCGCAAATCTTTGAATTACCGTCGCGTGAGCTCCAGGGCGATTGCGACCACGATTTCCAATGGGGTTTTCGCAGCATGGCCAGCCTGGCGAGTTCTTCTGGAGCGTATTTCCAGAACACGGCCTCACCCCGTAAACGCAGAGCATGGCACTTGCAAGAATAGGAGAAACTTCAGGGAGATCTGAGCAACACTCCTCTTTCCTGAACCTGGGTTAGCCCATCCCCGTCATTCCCTGGAAGGATTTTTGGCGGGGGGGCTTTCCGTTCGAGATTTCTCCATCGGACAAGGGGTGACTGCTTACCCCTTCCTCTGGGAGCTTACCAGGTCCTTTCCCTCCTCGGTTACGGCCCGAGGTTTGGTTCAAGGAAGCTACAGGAAGATCATGGGTACTTTCCTCCTCTCGAGCTCAGGCACCTTGGCCTTTCGTCGGTAAGTATCTAACTTGCGGACAAGCTCGATGTTGTACCATCTGGACGCGCTGACTGAGGGCTTCCTTCGGGTGTCTCATCTGTGGAGGTCGACGACCTCAGACACCCTTCCATCCTTGAGAAGAGTTTGTTTGTGCCCAAGGACAGAGACTTAGACAGCGGCTGTGCGGAGGAAATCGACTTCCGTTTTCACTCCTCCAAGGCGCTTTCTTCCAGACTCTGCAGGGCTCCAGCGCCCTTTTCTTTCAACCACGTCGGCCTAAGTTATCGGCAACGACAACTGGGACAAGGTGTCCAACTGCAGTTTCCTCCTGTCAGGAACAGATGGCACGGGAGGCTCCCCCGGGGGGGCATAGTCCTAAAAGGAGCGGCAGAGTTCACGAACTCTAGGATTGCAGGTTTTTCGCTGGGAGGATGCTTAAGGTTACTCATCCGAATGACAGCATCCCGATGCCCATTCCCGCACAATCTCTGTGATCAGCCAAGGATATCGCGCCTGCCGTCTCTGTCAGCGAATTCAGTGTCTCTGAACCTCTATGCCATAGCGTCAGCAAGAGTTGCCCGGTTGGGCAGAATCATTGACGGCTTCACCCCCGGCCTCTTCAGTCGATCCTTTCTTGTAAGGAAGGATCTGGGAGGGGATGTCCGTAGTCGACCTCTCAGCCCTGATCAAGTTTGTCGAACAAACTTCGGCCAGCGTAGACCAGCAGAATCGATCAGACTGGTAACGAGGCGACAGGACTCCTTAAACCCTGGATCGGAAGGACGGGTACTTTCAGTTTCCATTCCATCCATCTTCCAGGGAGCTCGTCGAATTCAGCCTAGACTGCAAGTGTTCCTGCTTATGATGCAGTGTGGCTATCCCGCCGTGGCATAGCAGGTTTGTTTCCCCAGAGAACTCTCCCTGCCTTCCTCTTGGCCGCTCAGGTGCAGGCTTCCGCCTCCTCTGCTGTTTGGAGGGCTGGTCAACTCCGGTAGGCTCGGGTTCGACCTTCTTCAGCGCCGGGACAAGCTTCCGGATGCTTACCATGAGTGTGGGCTCATGGTATTTTGCTTGGAGCCTTCTCTTCCTCTGCCTCAACATCTGGAGTATCTGGCCATGATATTGAGTCAACGGCCTTACCACGTTGGAAACCCCGCTTCTCGTCCGTCCAGCGAGGTTAAGCAACGTCGGTTCTGGTCGGTAATTGGATGGGTGACCACCTGGGGACGCCAGATTCTGTTACCACATCCTCCGAGCCTTCCTTTCAGTTGACTGTGGCAAGACTGAGGAGAGTTGCAGTACCTGTTCTCAGTCAAGCAGAGCTTTCAGCCCTACCTTGGAACGTTTCCTAGTTCTCCTTTCCTCATTGACCCGTCTATAGTCCGAACGGTCGCCTCAGGATAAGTTCCATGTGGGGCGGTCCAAGTTCCGGTGGCTTAAGGCAATGTTTAACCGGACTTCCTGGCCCCTATGGGACCAGCGGAACTATTAGACCTGCAATGGGTGTTGACCTATGGAGCCTCTTGATGGTAGTGGATATTCTTGTCCTTTCCCCACATTCTTGATGCTGTTCTCGGACTCGTCAAAGGAAGGGGGTGGGGCATGTTCGGGTCCAGGCCTATGGTCAAGACCTGAAGGATACCTCTCCATCATTCAGGCAGGCTTAGGGGCCTTAGTCTGGCCCCTCTACAGATCCTACAGCTCCTGCCGAGTCGCCCCGTGCGCGTCGACTTCATGATTCTGGCGTATTCTAACCAGCAGGGGACGCATTTTCACACCTTCACATCTTGCAGTAGAGATACCGGGATGATTGAGATTCTCTCAATACCACCATCGGCTCTCTCATTCCAGGCAGGGGAATGTTTTCTCCGACTATCTGAGCAGAGCCTCGTAGAGAGAGTGTACCTAGGGGTCTTTGACCTTGGGTAACCAGCAAGTACTGGTCTGGGGGACCTGATCGCGACAGCTTGGAACCTCAAGCTTCCTCTGTTCTTCCCCCCAGTCTCAGACCCCGAGACTCTGGCAAGATGCATTCCGGTGATGGTGGGACAACTTCGACGCCTGCGTCTTCCCTCCTTTTTGTCTGTGGACAATGGGTCTCAACAAGACCAGGTTGTCTGTCAACCTTTCAATGGGAGAGCTCCACTGGGACTATGCGCAGAACGGTTTCTGGACCCTCTGCTTCCCCTGACGGAACTCCCGGGAGAGCTTCTCCCACGGCGCAGACTACTCAAGCAACCACACTGCGACATCTCTTCCGAACCGGGGCGTCGCTTCGGCTTCATGCCTGGAGACACTACGCCTCCTCCTCAAGAAGAGACAACCCGCTACAGTCGCGGTACGGAGGTCGCGTCATCTGCGATAGTCATCCACAGGGGTCTTCCAGGCAAAGTGAAGAGTCTAAGGTGGTTGGTGCCATGGGAGATATACCTCTTCCCTTGAGGCCTCTTCTCCAGCAATAACGGTCTTATTGCCTTTCGGCGGGAGAAAACTCCTTTCCGTTCTCGGCAATGAAGCCTGTCGCTCAGCCTTTCCCTGACCTTCAGGCTTAAAGGAATAACTTTTTCCTGCCCGCTGGATCTATCCTCGCTCATGCGAAGCTACGATTGTCTCTGCCCTAGTCGGAGGAAGACCTCCAACTTGGAGCATGGCTCGGACTTTTGGTCCTTTAAGAGATCTTCTCAAGACCCTTTACGACAGGCCTCGGATTGTATTCCACCTTGGGTCTCCTGCTCACTCTGGCCACGGCCAGTGTGTAAGCAATCTTCTTGGTCTCTTACGACTCCCCCCTTTCTAAGGAAGAGGGGAAGGCAACATTCAGGTTCGCTCCTGAGTTGTTGGCTAGACTCAGAATCTGGGGGTCCCGGGCCTTCGGTCCAATTCCTTCAAGATTTCGAGTCTCCATTCTGTATCTGATGTCCCAAGACCTTCTCTTTCTTGCCAGTAAAGGAATCGAGAGGTTAGCGCTGGGAACAGCTGCAGTTTGTCCTCAGTTGCAGCCGATTTGGGAGCACAAGGAGGACACGGGGGAGAGTCACCAGTATACCTCTTCAGCCCGGACTCAAGGACATTCATCTCGACCTGTCTCCAGACCCTCCCCCGTCACGTCGCCCTACAGCACGATGTTGGATACATCGCAACGTCCCTCGCCTTCGAGTAATACTACTCTGTGACGCAGGTGCTACAAGCTGGAGTCTGGAAGCGTCTAATGACCTTCGCAGCCCGCTTCCTGCAGGGCGTGACCCACAGGAGTCTCGATACGTTTTCTATCGCTCTGTGGTGGCTACACAACAGCTGGTCTAACCTCAGGCTCCTTTTTGGACAGGTAGCAGAAGGTTGAGGGCATTGTTATCAGGTTTTAGTCTGCATGAACGAAAGAAGTATGTCTGGCTCTTATTTCTTTCTTCATCATCCCCTCTACGGGGAAGCAGCATCCTGGTCTCTGCATAGCTGACCTCGAACCTCTGCAGGTAAACCATACTTCCTTGTGTTCCGAGTATTGAGTCAATACTGTCGCGTCCCCCATACCCTGACGAGGTGGTATTGGGAACGTCCTAACCCAGAGTTCCTTCTGGAACTCCAGGTCAACTGCCTAGGACGGGTCACACTTCTTCCTTCACACACAAGCTTACGTAGGCCACATGGTTCCTTGCGGAGCAAGGAACTTGTGAGGTGCAGGGACTCCTTTTCTCGAGTGCGACTCACTCGGATTCTGAGTCCCCGGGTAAAGCCAAAGCCAGTATGGCTGGGGACTTTCCACCCTACCTAAGGGGTAAGTCACCCTCTGTAAATAGCGTGGTTTGTATTTCGGTTACGGAACCAATGACAAATTCGAAGATAATTTGTATTTTTCCTAACCATACAAACCTTAGGTATTTACACATATTTGCCCGCCAGCCCTGTCCCCCAAGACAAGTCCTACCTCTAAGTGAAAGTGAGCATTCATCTGTGTGTGGGGGGGGGAGGGGTAGCTAGCTACCACTCCCCTACCCACCCGCTAACTAGCGCGGGGGTAATACACCCTCGTTAAATTCTAATGGCTCGCCATTTCAGCTGCGCTAAAAGGTAAACTCTCTGTAAATAACTAAGGTTTGTATGGTTAGGAAAAATACAAATTATCTTCGAATTTGTCATATTGTAGATTGTTAAGTTGAAATTTGAAGTACATGATCCATTGAAGTTAGGGGCTCATTGATATGTTATTTTTATTTTTAAAGAACCTTCAAATAATCCAGTTGGTAGGTTTGAGGCCTGAAATAACATTCCTGTACAGTATTTAAACAAGAACACTTATGCTTAGGTATTGAGAATTTACTTGATTTCAGTATTTGAGGTATTACAGTAAAGTTCATCATAAAAATGATGGGGTCTTTGCTTTAGATTATATATTGCCATATAACAGCGTAAATTGTTGTTTTACTGGTTAGGTATTAAAGAAGGGATTCCTAGTGGATAATACTAGGTCAATTATACTCATACCATATAGATTCTCAAATAATGAATATTATACAGTATGTTCATTGAATAATTTGATTTCATATAAATATGAGGAACATTTATTGAAGAAGGTATCAATTGTCAGTTATTCAATACTATGAGGATACATATGAGTTGCATATATTGGATAAATTGTTTACTTCATAAGGTTTGGTAGCATCGCCTGTAAATACTGGAAATGCAGTATAATCCTAATAGTTATTTATTTCATCACATTGTAATGCAATGTCCTTATATTTCCAAAATTGTCAGGTCTGTGCGCTTCACTGTACAGTGAACCCTCGTTTATCGCGGTAGATAGGTTCCAGACGCGGCCGCGATAGGTGAAAATCCGCGAAGTAGTGACACCATATTTACCTATTTATTCAACATGTATATTCAGACTTTTAAAACCTTCCCTTGTACGTAGTACTGTTAACAAACTACCCTTTAATGTACAGAACACTTAATGCATGTACTACAGTACCCTAAACTAAAACAGGCACAAATATTAAAGGCGATTTTATATCATGCGTTTCCTAAACACGCTAAAAAGCATGATAAAAAATGGCAACCAATGTTTTGTTTACGTTTATCTCTGATCATAATGAAGAAACAAACTGGAGGTAGAGCTTTGCTTATTACCCAGACATATTTCTCATACTTTTCTCTTAGAACTACATCACATCTTCCTACTTTAGATATATATATATATATATATATATATATATATATATATATATATATGTGTGTGTGTGTGTGTATATATATATATATTTATATGTATACACATATACATACCTACATATATACATACATACATATATACATAAATACATGCATACATATATATATATATATATATATATATATATATATATATTATATATATATTACTGTATATATATGGGTTATGGAAAAAATCCGCGAAGTGGTGAATCCGCGGTGGTCGAACCGTGAAGTAGCGAGGGTTCACTGTATAAAGTATGTGAAAAGTAATAAACTTTCTTTTATCATAACTTTTCATTCACAGAAAAGGATATGCACTATTACCAGAGTTGTTTGGAAGCCATCTTGCAAAATTCTCCCGAAGCTAGAGTGTTTTGTCTCATTCATAAGATGGATTTGCTCCAAGACGACCAACGAGATGTTGTAAGTCTCCTGTACTGTATAATTAATGAGCATTAACAATTATGATCACAATTTTACTTTCTTCTATTTTTAAACTATTTTATTACAACAGTGTACAATGTTTTGGTAAAACACATCTATACATGAATTTGTTTATTATACTACTGTGACATTGTACTTGGAAAACCTGGTAGAGAAGTCAAGCTTGATGTTTTAAATTGTAATACTGTAATAATAGATATTAATGTAATTGTATTTTCCAATTTTAGTAGGTTTTATTTTGATTTTTGTATGGAGATTAGTGATTTTATTTTTGTAAGTTTATTGTTTCTATACCACACATCTGATCTTTGCAGATATTTCGAGAAAGGGAAGATGATCTGAAACGGCTTTCAAAACCTTTGCAATGCGTTTGCTTTAGAACTTCAATCTGGGATGAAACTTTATATAAGGTATGTTTTTTCCTGGTTTGATTTATTTTTGTAACTTTCCATCCAAGTCCACTCAATAAGACTAAAGTAATTTTTACTGTATCACCCATCTGAAATCCCTATCACTTTATTCAGGACTGAAGCATTCTTGACTTATTAAATCTATTCTGCTTAGTCTTGAATATGCATTGTACTCTGTGGCTAAATTGGTAACTGTACATACCTGGTACTTGTATTGCAGTTCCAGAACACTGAAGAGTAAGTACTGTATCCAGCATGACAGAGACCATAATTTTTGGTGATGGCATAAAATCTTCCAAAGAATATTTCAAGTTCAACTTTTTATTTATACCCAATTTATTTTAATTTTTCAATATTAAACTTACCCGATAATCATGTAGCTGTGAACTCCGTTGCCCGACAGAATTCTATGGAGGGATACGCCAGCTATCACAATACTAGAAGGGGGTGTACTTACCAGCGCCACCTGTGGCCAGGTACTCAATCATTTGTTGTTGACACCTCCTCAATTATTCCTCTGTCGTGCTTCCGGCTAGACGTTCTGGGATACGCTTATGGTCTTCGAGTTTATTCACGGATATTTGGTGAAGTATTCTCTCAGATTAACGGCTGTCGCTTTACTGGAATCCTTCTTATATTAGCTAGATAGCTTTTATATAATACTGATATAACGGTTAACGAATTTTGCTTGTTTTTGGATCACCCTTTGGCTAACTCTTTGAATACAAGATGTCTGACGTTTCGCAAGCCCCCTCCCATAGACGATGTAGGTCTTGCAATAGGCGTATTCCGAAGGCCTCGGTAGATCCTCACACCGCTTGTTCTGACTGTAGGGACAGGCCCTGTCTATTAGAAAATCGATGTGAGGAATGCGCCGGACTTTCGGAATTGGAATTTGTCCGTCTTTTAAAATATTCATCTAAGTTAGAGAGAGGTAGAGTTAGGAGAAGTTCTTCTCACTCTTCTATGTTTTCCTCACCTCATGATCCCCTACCTTTTCCTACCCCTGTAGTGGCTACCCCCGAACCTACTGTGTGCCCTCCGCCTGATATGTCAGTTGTTTTGCGTGCTATTCAGGCTTTAGGCGATAAAGTAGAATCAGTGGTAAGTGACCATAAGTCTCTGATGGCCGAAGTTAAAGAACTGAAGGTCAAGAGTGCAGTGGGTGGAATTAGTGCCAGTGCTGTGACGAGTGCTAGTGTCGGTGCAGTGCCAAGTGCTAGTGGTGCCAGTGTGGTGCGTGAGGATTTTTCTGTGCGAGCCAGTCGTCCTCCCAGTCCGGGACCTCTTGCAAGCTCCCATGCCCAGGGGAGAAGCAATGTCGAAGGGCTTAAGGGTTCGACAGGCCTTGTTAGGCGCACAGAACTATCCTCGGTGGTTGCGGGCGTGTCTTCCTTAGAC
Source organism: Palaemon carinicauda (assembly GCF_036898095.1). Taxonomy (NCBI): domain Eukaryota; kingdom Metazoa; phylum Arthropoda; class Malacostraca; order Decapoda; family Palaemonidae; genus Palaemon; species Palaemon carinicauda. The sequence goes on from NC_090763.1 coordinate 12,325,282, forward strand.
CGTCACTCCCACCTGCAGACGATTGAGCCCGTCTTATTCTCGTCCGCTGATCAACTAGCAGGGAAGAAACGTTGGTCTCAGGTCTCGAGACCGCTTAAACGTAGAGTCCAGTCCGCGAGTGCTCAGCCAGGTTGCAGTCATTGGCTCAGCTCTGACTCGCCTCAGTCATCTGTCGACTGTACTCCGCCCAAGAGGAGTAAGGTTCTGCCAAAACAGAGCCCGACTGTTAAGACTTTACCTCAGTCTGTTATCGTTTCTGCCGATCCCAAGTGGACCCTGCTTCAGTCCATGCAAGCTCAGCTTTCGGACTTGATGCGTGAGTGTCGGGCTGAGAGTGTTGCACCTCCTCCTCCGCCTACACTCCCTCCGCCTGTTCTCGCTCCGCCTGTGCTCGCCCCGCCTGCACTTGCTCCGCCTGGTCGCAGCACCATTTGCCAGGCGTACGATGTTGAGCCACTTTCGGAGTTCGCTGTTCCCAGTGGTGTTCAGCCTCAGCCTTCTTTAAGGCTACCCTTGCTTTGGGATCAGGAGAGTTATTCCACTCTTCCTCCGCCTCCCCTTGCTGCTCCACCAGTGGTGCAACTCTCGGTTGGGGTACAACAACCTCTCCCCTCCGTGAGTCTGTCTGCTCAGCCATCGCTGCAGCGAGCTCAACCCTCCTCAAGGCAAGCTCCTCTACACCCTGGACTTGCGCCTCAGGAGCCTCAGCTTGCGAGAACTTTACCTTGTTCTGCGCAGCCTCAACCTCATCATGCTCCGCTCATCTCACAGGAACAGGAACGGACTACTCCGCCTCCGTCCTCCGCTCAGCTTGTGCAATCCTTGGGTTCAACCTCTCTTGCTAGGAGTCAACCTCCTTCACCCATGCGCCTGCCTTCTGCTTCGTCTGTTGTTCAGCCTTTGCAGTCTGAGCCTCAGGTTTTCCCTCAACAGTCACTGGAAGAGGAAACCACTGTTATTGTTCCTACCCGTTCTGACTCTGCGGTTCAGCATTCTGGTCCGATCGCTTCGCTACCCTCTGCTGATGAGGTGTCGGATGATGAGGAGGCACACCTTGATCCCTCATCAGACGTGGACGAATCTAAGCTTTCTCCACCGTCGATTGATTTTCGTAAGGTCTTGGCTCTACTCAGGGAGATTTACCCAGACCACTTCGTCTCTGCTATTCCCCGCTCTCCACCATCTGAGTTTTCGCTGGGCGTACAACAAGCTAAGTCCAACTATACTAAGCTTGTCCTAGCTAGATCCTCCAAGAGGGCTTTAAGGATCTTAGGGGAGTGGCTGCAGTCTAAACAACACCTTGGCAAGACTTCCTTCATGTTCCCTCCAACGAAGCTCGCTTCGAAAGCTAGCGTTTGGTATGCCACAGGGGAAGCACCAGGCTTAGGAGTACCTGCCTCTGCCCAGGCTGACTTCTCAAGTCTGGTGGACTCGCCTCGGAGAACTGCTATGAGACGCTCGAAGGTTTGTTGGACCTTCTCAGACCTGGATCATTTACTAAAAGGGTTGTTCAGAGCATTTGAAATGTTCAACTTTCTCGACTGGTGCCTGGGGGCCCTCAGCAAGAAAACCTCTCCTGCGGACAAAGATTCTGCCATGCTATTAATGTCCTGCATGGATAAGGCCATCAGAGATGGATCGGGTGAGCTAGCGTCGTTATTTGTATCAGGGGTGTTGAAGAAAAGGGAACAACTGTGTACCTTCCTTTCCGCCAGCATTACACCTTGCCAACGGTCACAACTCCTTTTTGCTCCACTCTCAAAGTTCCTCTTTCCCGAGGAGCTAGTTAAGGACTTGTCTGCTGCCCTGATACAAAAGGACACGCACGATCTTGTAGCCTCATCGGCTCGTAAGTCTAAGGTTGCCACCTCAGTCCCCAAGACTTATCGCTCCCCAGTGGCTGATACCCCGGCTACGAGGTTCATACCGCCCTTTCGTGGTAGAGCCCCCAGCCGAGGAAGCTCCCGTCCAGACTCTCACAGGAGCAAGTCTAGGAAAGGATCCAGGACATCTAAGGGAAAGAACTGACTCTCAGATTCTCCAGACAACAGTAGGAGCCAGACTCAAGATCTTCTGGCGAGCCTGGGAGAAGAGAGGTGCAGACGCACAGTCTGTCAGTTGGCTGAGGTACGGTTACAGGATTCCATTCTGCCTCAAACCACCTCTGACCACATCGCCCATCAACCTCTCTCCCAACTACAAAGAAGAGGACAAGAGGCTAGCATTGCAACAGGAGGTGTCGCTACTTGTGCAAAAGAAGGCAGTGGTTATAGTCCGGGACCATCAATCCCCGGGCTTCTACAACCGTCTCTTTCTTGTGGCCAAGAAGACAGGAGGTTGGAGACCGGTGCTGGACGTCAGCTCTCTCAACGAGTATGTCACCAAGCAGACGTTCACGATGGAGACGACCAAGTCGGTCTTAGCAGCGGTCAGACAGGAGGACTGGATGGTCTCGTTGGACTTGAAAGATGCATACTTTCACGTTCCCATTCATCCAGACTCCCAACCTTTCCTGAGATTCGTTTTCGGAAAGGTTGTCTATCAGTTCCAAGCCCTGTGTTTTGGCCTAAGCACAGCTCCTATGGTCTTTACTCATCTGATGAGGAATGTAGCGAAATTCCTACACTTATCGAACATCAGAGCCTCCCTCTACCTAGACGACTGGCTGTTGAGAGCCTCCACGAGTCGTCGTTGTCTGGAGAACCTCAATTGGACTTTAGACTTAATCAGAGACCTAGGTCTATTAGTCAATATAGAGAAATCTCAACTCATTCCCTCCCAATCCATTGTGTACCTGGGAATGGAGATTCAGAGTCAGGATTTTCGGGCTTTTCCATCGGCCCCCAGGATAAACCAAGCCCTAGAGTGCATCATGAGCATGCTGAAGAGGAGCAATTGCTCAGTGAGACAGTGGATGAGTCTCACAGGGACCCTCTCATCACTGGCCCTGTTTGTCGAGCTAGGAAGACTCCACCTCCGCCCTCTTCAATTCCATCTTGCTGCTCATTGGGACAAGGGCTCGACTCTAGAAGCAGTCTCTATCCCTATCAACCAAGAGATGAAGACCACTCTCCTGTGGTGGAAGCACAATCTCCTTCTCAAGGAGGGTCTATCATTGGCCATCCAGACCCCCAATCTTCATCTCTTCTCAGATGCATCGGACTCGGGCTGGGGTGCAACCTTGGACGGACGGGAATGCTCAGGAGTATGGAACAAGGAACAAGGATTACTCCACATCAACTGCAAGGAACTGTTAGCAGTTCATCTAGCCCTGTTGAACTTCAAGTCCCTCCTGCTAGGCAAAGTGGTGGAGGTGAATTCAGACAACACCACAGCCTTGGCTTACATCTCCAAGCAAGGAGGGACCCATTCGAGGAGCCTTTACGAGATCGCAAGGGACCTCCTCATTTGGTCAAGAGGTCTAAACCTCACTCTGGTCACGAGGTTCATCCAGGGCGATATGAATGTTTCAGCGGATCGCCTCAGCAGAAGGAATCAGGTCATTCCCACGGAATGGACCCTCCACAAGAGTGTGTGCAACAGACTTTAGACCTTGTGGGGTCAACCTACCATAGATCTGTTTGCCACCTCCATAACCAAGAGACTTCCGCTTTATTGTTCCCCTGTTCCAGACCCTGCAGCGGTTCATGTGGATGCTTTTCTTCTGAACTGGTCCCATCTCGACCTGTACGCATTCCCTCCGTTCAAGATAATAAACAAAGTTCTGCAGAAATTCGTCTCGCACGAAGGGACACGGCTGACGCTGGTTGCTCCCCTTTGGCCTGCAAGAGAATGGTACACAGAGGTACTTCAATGGCTAGTCGACTTCCCCAGGACTCTACCTCTAAGAGTGGACCTTCTACGTCAACCACACGTAGACAGGTTGCACCCAAACCTCCACGCTCTTCGGCTGACTGCCTTCAGACTGTCGAAAGATTCGCTAGAGCTAGAGGCTTTTCGAAGGAGGCAGCCAGTGCGATTGCCAGAGCTAGAAGAGTTTCCACTCGTAGAGTCTACCAGTCTAAGTGGGAGGTCTTCCGAAGCTGGTGTAGAGCCAATTCAATATCCTCTACCAATACCTCTGTGATCCAAATAGCTGACTTCCTTCTACATCTTAGGAATGAGAGATCCCTTTCAACACCTACGATTAAAGGATATAGGAGCATGTTGGCCTCAGTTCTCCGCCACAGAGGTTTGGACCTGTCTTCCAACAAGGACCTTCAAGACATTCTCAAGTCTTTTGAGACGTCTAAAGAACGTCGTCTTTCCACTCCAGGCTGGAATCTAGACGTAGTCTTAAGGTTCCTTATGACATCTAGGTTCGAACCTCTCCAGTCAGCTTCCTTCAAGGATCTTACCCTCAAGACTGCTTTTCTCGTTTGCCTTGCAACAGCTAAGAGAGTCAGTGAGGTTCATGCCTTCAGCAAGAACATTGGTTTCACAACCGAATCTGCAACATGTTCTTTTCAGCTTGGATTCCTAGCAAAGAACGAGCTTCCTTCACGTCCTTGGCCTAGATCGTTCGAAATACCTAGCCTCTCCAACATGGTAGGTAACGAACTAGAGAGAGTTCTTTGCCCTGTCAGAGCTCTCAAATATTATCTGAAGAGGTCTAAACCTATTCGAGGACAGTCAGAAGCCTTATGGTGTGCCATCAAGAAACCCTCGAGACCCATGTCCAAGAATGGGCTTTCGTACTATATAAGGCTTCTGATCAGAGAAGCACATTCTCACTTAAAGGAGGAAGACCTTGCATTGCTGAAGGTAAGGACCCACGAAGTAAGAGCTGTAGCTACTTCGTTGGCCTTTAATAAAAACCGTTCTCTGCAGAGCATAATGGATGCAACCTATTGGAGGAGCAAGTCAGTGTTTGCATCATTTTATCTGAAAGATGTCCAGTCTCTTTACGAGAACTGCTACACCCTGGGACCATTCGTAGCAGCGAGTGCAGTAGTAGGTGAGGGCTCAGCCACTACATTCCCTTAATCCCATAACCTTTTTTAACCTTTCTCTTGAATACTTTATTGTTGTTTTTTATGGTTGTTACGGTAGGCTAAGAAGCCTTCCGCATCCTTGGATTTGGCGGGTGGTCTATTCATTCTTGAGAAGCGCCTGGGTTAAAGGTTTGGTAGAGGTCCTTTAGTAGGGGTTGCAACCCCGTGTACTTTGGCACCTTTGGGTTGATTCAGCCTCCAAGAGGAACGCTGCGCTCAGTAAGGAAGACGAACTTTAAATAAAGAGGCAGAGTAACGGTTCTATTCGACTTCCTTACCAGGTACTTATTATTTCATTGTTATTTGAGATAACTGTTATATGAAATATGGGATACTTAGCTATCCTTTAATCTTGTACACTGGTTTTCACCCACCTCCCTGGGTGTGAATCAGCTACATGATTATCGGGTAAGTTTAATATTGAAAAATGTTATTTTTATTAATAAAATAAATTTTTGAATATACTTACCCGATAATCATGATTTAATCGACCCTCCCTTTCCTCCCCAGAGAGAACCAGTGGACCGAGGAATAATTGAGGAGGTGTCAACAACAAATGATTGAGTACCTGGCCACAGGTTGCGCTGGTAAGTACACCCCCTTCTAGTATTGTGATAGCTGGCGTATCCCTCCATAGAATTCTGTCGGGCAACGGAGTTGACAGCTACATGATTATCGGGTAAGTATATTCAAAAATTTATTTTATTAATAAAAATAACATTTTAATTCAAATCTTTTAGTCATCATTTACAGGTGATACTATATTATTCACATATGCCTCTTTGAGAATATTACAGCAGTCAAGGTTGACAGTTTCATAGTTGTTTAGAACTTGATAAAAATGTTCATGATGTACATACATAAATACTGTACACAGTACATGCATTGCAAGAGTACTAACTTTCTTCTTCCAAAGGTTTTACCTCACAATAATTAAAATTAATTAATTACTAGACTTATGACTAAAGGAAAACTACTGTAGTATACAAGAAGTAATTGTGAAATAAGAAAGTAGGTGACTTATACGTTATATGAACATTTTTGATTCTATGCTAGTAAAATTTTAGATAAAACTATGTACTCTACTCTTTAAATGTTGTACTTGGTGAGCATATGTTTTTAAGTTTTTGGGTCCTGTGTTATTCATGCTCCATAGAAAATTATTTTGTGTACTGTGATGCAGTTGTGGGAGGAGCTTGTATAGGAACTCAGGAAGTAGGATATTGGCCAAGAGAAAGTCACAGGACAGAAAAAACAGTTATGGTTGGAGGTTCCCTTGTAGAATGAGAAAATTAGTCAGAGAAGGGTCAAGATGTTAGGGGATTTAAGCAATATTAGATTTTGTTTTTTGTTCATAGGTTGCATACGAGATAAGCTCTAGAATTTTTATCAGATGCTAAGAAAAATTTCAAGTGAAAATCTTTTATGTAATACTATATATAAAACTAGGTTGTATAATGATTATTCCATAAAGAACTTAGTACATTATATTTTTTAAGACCTAGAAATACTACTAAAGTATACTGCAAATGCATTTATGACAGTGTTTGATATTTACTCATTAACCATGACCATAATTGAATTCAGTTAGTAGGACAAGATTGGTTGAAATTAACAATATATTATACTTTCCTTCTTTTAGGCTTGGTCTAGTATTGTTTATGAACTGATACCCAATGTCAAGGAGTTGGAACAGAACCTCAAGGATTTTGCAACCATAATTGATGCCGACGAAGTTTTACTATTTGAACGAGCAACTTTCCTAGTCATTTCCCACTACCGCATGAGGCCTCACAGAGATGTCAATCGATTCGAGAAGGTGTCAAATATCATCAAGCAGTTTAAGCTTTCTTGCAGGTACAGTACTATAGACATCATTTACTTTAAAAATTACCAATTTTTTATGTTAGTTTTATGGTTTAAGTACAGCAAAGGCTTTTTTTTCAGTCTTTCTGATTAAAAACATTTTTTTTTACTATTAGAAGTATTCAAAATAAAATTATGAATATAGGAATTTTAGAATTTTTTAACATTTTTATTCATGTTCAGAAATATACAATACTGTATATTATTTCTATGACAGACTAGATATTTTATAATGTTCATTATTCAATTCATGTTGCATATTTTTATTGCTGTACTGTATAGTATATGATACTCATCATCTAATTATTTGACTTTCCTTACAGCAAGTTAGCTGCGCAGTTTCAGAGCATGGAAGTTCGTAATTCAAAGTTTGCTGCTTTTATAAACCTATTTACATCAAATACATATTGCATGGTCATTATGTCTGATGCTTCAATTCGTAAGTAAACATTCAATTTTCTGGTATTAGTAAATCTTGAAAATAAATTACTTAATATAGTTTTTTGGTTGTACTGGTTAGACTTTCTTATTAGTGTATTAAATTTTATCTGATGCAGTATTATTACTATTATTGCTTGCTAAGCTACAACCCTAGTTGGAAAAGCAGGATGCTACAAGCCCAGAGGCTCCAACAAGGAAATTAGCCCAGTGAGGAAAGAAAACAAGGAAATAAGAGAAGTAATTAATAATTAAAATGAAATATTTTAAGAACAGTAACTACATTAAAATAAATTTTTAAATATTTAACTTAGCCGGTGAATATATAGCTGCAACTCTGTTGCTCGACAGACAAACTCTACGGAAAAACTCGCCAGCGATCGCTACACAGGTTGCGGGTGTGCCCAACAGCGCCATCTGTCGACCAGATACCCAGCTCTTATGTAAACAAAGACTCAATTTTCTCTCTGTCGACGTGTCGACAAGACGTACTTTACTCGCTGTTGCTAAACTGGAGTTTTTCAATATTAAACTTACCCAGTGATCATATAGCTGTCAGCTCTGCTGCCCGACAGAAAAACCTAAGGACAAAATACGCCAGCGATCGCTATACAGGTGGGGGTGTACATCAACAGCGCCATCTGTCGAGCAGGTACTCAAGTACTCCATGTCAACACAGAACCAATTTTCTCTCTGTCGTGCCACCGGCAAGACCTACTAAATACGCTGTTGTTTTCTGGATTGATTTTCACGTTATTTGGTGAAGTATTCATTTCTGGTTACCTGTATTAGCTATCGCTGTGCAGAAGTTATCTTCAATACTTCCTTGCATTCTTTTATTGAATTTTGGATTATTTGTTGACGACTTGGATAGATTTTGAATTCCCCCCTTTGACTAATTCAAGATGTCTGACCCTTCTCAAGTCCCCAAGTACAGGAAGTGTAGCGCTAGGGACTGTTCAAGGCGTCTTCCGAAGGCCTTTATCGATCCGCACACCATTTGTTCCAATTGTAGGGGTAAAGCCTGTCAATTGGAAGATCGATGTGAGGAATGCGTTGGGCTTTCGGAATTCGATTTTCAAGAATTCCTGAAATATGCACGTAGGCTAGAGAAGGATAGAATCAGGAGGAGTTCGTCTCGCTCAGTTGATTTTTCCTCTCCCCATGCCCCACAACCTATTCCTTCCCCTGTAGTGGTTGCACCCGACCCCCCTGCTAGCTCTCATCAACCTTCGATGGCAGATATGATGCGTGCCATCCAGGCTCTGGGTGAGAGAGTCGAGTCATTGGCGAATGACCGCAATCAACTCATGGCTGACGTCAGGGAGTTGAAAGGTAAGAGTGCAGTGGGAAGTGAAGTGAGTGTTTGTGCAGTGAAAAGTGTCAGTGTTACGCATGAGGGTGCGTCTGTTCGTGCCTGTCGTCCTCCCAGTCCGGGACCTCTTGCAAGCTCCCAAGCCCAGGGGAGAAGCAATGTCGTACGACCAAAGGGTTCGACAGGCTTTAATCAGCGGACAGACGTTCCCTCCGTGGTTTCGGACGTATCTTGCCTAGATCGTCCCACCCACAAGAAGACGAGTGAGCCCGTTCATTCCTCGTCTGCGGAAGAAGTTTCACGCCAGAAACGATGGACCAAGGTCTCACGGCCTCTTAAACGCAAGGTCCCTTCCGAGCAAGTCCAACGGCCCAGGTGTAGCCACTGGGTCAGTTCGGACTCGCTGCAGTCCTCCGACGACTGCACACCTCCTAAGAGAGGCAAAGTGGTACCGCAACAGGCAGTAACTCCGTCTGTTGCCGCACCAGCTGCTGTAGACCCTAAGTGGTCTTTGCTACAGTCTATGCAGACTCAGTTAGCTTCCTTTATGCAGGAGTATCGTGCGGAGAAGGTTGACGCTGCACCCGTTAGCCTACAACCAACCACGGTTGTGCGCCCAGCAGACGCTGAGGCTGCCTGCTCCCACACTCCAGCTGTGAGAGCTCCTCCACCCATGCGCAGTCGACCCTGCCAGACGCATGTTGACGTTCACCGACGCACGGAACCCTCCGTTGACGTTCGTGTGCTACCACAACAACAGGAGGGTGGAGTTAAGTTGCCGTGTTTTGACGCGGTGGGTCAGCCTCCGCAACCCACGGTGGTCTCCGCTATCCGACCACAGTCAGGAGTAGACGCTTTGCGTCCCCACTCAGCTTTGGTTGTTGCCAGTTCTCAGACTGACCAACAGTTGCATGACGTTGGGTCCAGTGCAGCCACGCATGCACCCGTGCTGCCGGACTCAGCCGTCCAGCTTTTACCTACTCCTTTGCCGCTTCCTCCTCAACATTCAGACGATGGACTCTCTGATGATGACGAAGCTGCGCATCTTGACGACCAACACTCGGACATCGACGAACCCAAGACCACGCCTCCCTCCTTAGACTTTAGGAAAGTGCTTGCGCTGTTCAAGGATTTATATCCGGATCAGTTTGTGTCTGCAGCACCACGCTCGCCTCCCTCTGAGTTCGCTTTAGGCATGCAGTCAGCAGCACCTGCCTTTACGAAGCTCGTACTCGCTCGCTCGTCCAAGAGAGCTTTAAGGGTACTGGGAGAGTGGTTGCAGTCCAAAAAGCAACTTGGGAAGACAACCTTCATGTTTCCCCCGGCCAAGCTTGCTTCCAGATCTAGCGTCTGGTATGCCACGGGAGAAGTTCTCGGCTTGGGAGTTCCTGCCTCTGCCCAGGGCGACTTCTCAAGTCTGGTAGACTCTCCCCGCAGGCTGGCTATGAGACGCTCCAAGATTTGCTGGACTCCTTCGGATATGGACCATCTTATGAAAGGAGTTTTCCGTGCATTCGAAGTCTTTAACTTCTTGGACTGGTGTTTGGGAGCGTTGAGCAGGAAGACCTCCCCTTCTGATAAGGAAACTTCCATGCTCATTATGTCCTGCATGGACAAAGCCATACGGGATGGTTCTAGTGAGCTTGCGGCTTCTTTCGTGTCCGGGGTCCTCAAGAAGCGGGATCACCTTTGCTCCTTCTTGTCAGCTGGAGTCACCCCATGTCAAAAGTCGGAACTTATGTTTGCTCCGCTCTCGAAGTGTCTCTTCCCTGAAGAGTTGATCAAGGAGATTGCCGCCTCCTTGATCCAGAAAGACACTCATGACCTGGTGGCGTCATCCGCACGCAAAGCCACCCCTTTGCCCTCCGTGCCTAGACCCAGGATGGCCACTCCAGCGTCAAGGTTCATTCCGCCCTTTCGTGGCAGAGCCTCCAGCAGAGGAGGTGCTCGTGCCGAAAGTCAACGTGGGAGCAAGAAGAAGGGTTCCAAGTCCTCTAGAGGCAGAGTCTGACTGCCACCTTCTTCAGACAGCAGTGGGAGCCAGGCTCAAGAACTACTGGCAGGCCTGGGAGAACAGGGGTGCAGATGCACAGTCTGTGAAGTTACTCAGAGAGGGGTACAGGATTCCATTCTTGCGCAAGCCCCCTCTAGCAACAACTCCCATCGACCTCTCTCCCAGGTACAGAGAGGAGGACAAGAGACTAGCTTTACGGCAAGAGGTGTCTCTCTTACTACAAAAGGGAACGGTACTCATAGTCCGGGACCATCAATCCCCGGGCTTCTACAACCGTCTCTTCTTAGTAGCGAAGAAGACAGGAGGGTGGAGACCGGTGCTAGACGTCAGTGCTCTGAATGTCTTTGTCACAAAGCAGACGTTCACCATGGAGACGACAAAGTCGGTTCTAGCATCGGTCAGGAAGGAAGACTGGATGGTCTCGTTAGACCTAAAGGACGCTTACTTTCACGTCCCCATCCACCCAGATTCCCAACCTTTTCTAAGGTTCGTTTTCGGGAAGGTTGTATACCAGTTCCAAGCCCTGTGCTTTGGCCTAAGCATGGCACCTCTAGTTTTTACCAAACTGATGAGGAATATTGCCAAATTCCTGCATTTAGCAGACATCAGAGCCTCCCTCTATTTGGACGACTGGCTTTTAAGAGCTGCGTCAAGTCGTCGCTGTCTGGAGAATCTAAAGTGGACTCTGGATCTGACCGAGGAATTGGGTCTCCTGGTCAATATGGAAAAGTCCCAACTCGTCCCATCCCAAACTATAGTATACCTAGGAATGGAGATTCAGAGTCAAGCTTTTCGGGCTTTTCCGTCGGCCCCCAGAATCAGTCAAGCCCAAGAATGCATCCAGAACATGCTGAAGAAGGACCGATGTTCAGTCAGACAGTGGATGAGTCTGATAGGGACGCTTTCATCACTGGACCAGTTCATCGCGTTAGGGAGACTCCACCTCCGACCCCTTCAATTTCACCTAGCTGTTCACTGGAGAAAGGACAAAGACGCTAGAAGCGGTCTCGGTTCCTATTTCCGAGAAGATGAAGTCTTCACTGACTTGGTGGAAGAACAACATTCTCCTCAGGGAGGGTCTGCCACTGGCTGTTCAGACCCCCGACCACCTTCTCTTCTCGGACGCATCGGACACGGGCTGGGGTGCGACATTGGACGGTCGGGAATGCTCGGGCACTTGGAATACGGATCAAAGAACGTTGCACATCAACTGCAAGGAGCTACTGGCAGTTCATCTGGCCTTGAGAAGCTTCAAGTCCCTCCTTCTAGGCAAGGTGGTGGAGGTGAACTCCGACAACACCACAGCCTTGGCGTACATCTCCAAGCAAGGAGGGACTCATTCGATGACGTTGTACGAGATCGCAAGGGACCTCCTCACCTGGTCAAGAGATCGAAACATATCCCTAGTAACGAGGTTCATTCAAGGCGACATGAATGTCATGGCAGACCGCCTCAGCCGGAAGGGTCAAATCATCCCAACAGAGTGGACCCTTCACAAGAATGTATGCAACAGACTATGGGCCTTGTGGGGTCAGCCTACCATAGATCTGTTCGCAACCTCGATGACCAAGAGGCTCCCAATTTATTGCTCACCGATTCCGGACCCAGCAGCAGTTCACATAGATGCCTTTCTTCTGGATTGGTCCCATCTAGACCTTTATGCGTTCCCCCCGTTCAAGATTGTCAACAGAGTACTGCAGAAGTTCGCCTCTCACGAAGGGACAAGGTTGACGTTGGTTGCTCCCCTCTGGCCCGCGAGAGAATGGTTCACCGAGGTACTGCAATGGCTAGTAGACGTTCCCAGAACACTTCCTCTAAGAGTGGACCTTCTGCGTCAGCCGCATGTAAAGAAGGTACACCCAAGCCTCCACGCTCTTCGTCTGACTGCCTTCAGACTATCGAAAGACTCTCGAGAGCTAGAGGCTTTTCGAAGGAGGCAGCCAGAGCGATTGCTAGAGCAAGGAGGACATCCACTCTCAAAGTCTACCAGTCGAAGTGGGAAGTCTTCCGAAGCTGGTGCAAGTCGAAATCAGTATCCTCAACCAGTACCTCTGTAACTCAGATAGCTGACTTCCTTTTATACCTAAGGAAGGAAAGATCCCTTTCAGCTCCCACGATCAAGGGTTACAGAAGCATGTTGGCAGCAGTCTTCCGTCACAGAGGCTTAGATCTTTCCAACAACAAAGATCTACAGGACCACCTTAAGTCTTTTGAGACCTCGAAGGAGCGTCGGTTGGCCACACCAGGTTGGAACTTAGACGTGGTACTAAGATTCCTTATGTCAGCAAGGTTCGAACCACTTCAATCAGCCTCTTTTAAAGATCTCACTTTGAAAACTCTTTTCCTCGTCTGCTTAGCAACAGCTAAAAGAGTCAGTGAGATACACGCCTTCAGCAGGAACATTGGATTTACATCTGAAACGGCTACATGTTCCTTACAGCTTGGTTTTTTAGCCAAAAACGAACTTCCTTCTCGTCCTTGGCCCAAATCGTTCGATATTCCAAGCCTTGCTAATTTGGTTGGAAATGAACAAGAAAGAGTACTATGCCCTGTAAGAGCTCTTAAGTACTATTTGAGACGTACTAAACCATTACGTGGACAGTCAGAAGCTTTATGGTGCGCCATTAAGAAACCTTCTTTACCTATGTCGAAGAATGCAGTTTCTTATTATATCAGACTTTTGATTCGAGAAGCTCATTCCCATCTGAATGAGGAGGACCATGCTTTGCTGAAGGTAAGGACACATGAAGTTAGAGCTGTCGCAACTTCAGTGGCCTTCAAACAAAACAGATCTCTGCAGAGTGTAATGGATGCAACCTATTGGAGAAGCAAGTCAGTGTTCGCATCATTTTACCTTAAAGATGTCCAGTCTCTTTACGAGAACTGCTACACCCTGGGACCATTCGTAGCAGCGAGTGCAGTAGTGGGTGAGGGCTCAACCACTACATTCCCCTAATCCCATAACCTTTTTAATCTTTCTCTTGAAATGCTTTTTATTGTTGTTTTTTGGGTTGTCCGGAAGGCTAAGAAGCCTTTCGCATCCTGGTTGATTTGGCGGGTGGTCAAATTCTTTCTTGAGAAGCGCCTAGATTAGAGGTTTTGATGAGGTCCTTTAGTATGGGTTGCAACCCTTCATACTTCAGCTCCTAGGAGTCGCTCAGCATCCTATGAGGATCGCGAGGCTCAGTAAGGAAGACGTACTTAAAAAGGCAGAGTAATTGTTCAAGTCGATTTCCTTACCAGGTACTTATTAATTTTGTTTGTTATTTTGAATAACTGCTAAAATGAAATACAAAATACTTAGCTCTTAATGTTAACATATATGCTGGTCTCTACCCACCCCCCTGGGTGTGAATCAGCTATATGATCACCGGGTAAGTTTAATATTGAAAAATGTTATTTTCATTAGTAAAATAAATTTTTGAATATACTTACCCGGTGATCATAAATTAAAGGACCCACCCTTCCTCCCCAATAGAGACCCAGTGGGCCGAGGAGAAAATTGGTTCTGTGTTGACATGGAGTACTTGAGTACCTGCTCGACAGATGGCGCTGTTGATGTACACCCCCACCTGTATAGCGATCGCTGGCGTATTTTGTCCTTAGGTTTTTCTGTCGGGCAGCAGAGCTGACAGCTATATGATCACCGGGTAAGTATATTCAAAAATTTATTTTACTAATGAAAATAACATTTTTCACATCTAGTTGGTGAAGTACTATATTCTGGTTTTGAGCTTTCGCTGTACAGGGTTTTTCTTCAAACAAATCCTTGAACTCTTTTTTGTATCGGATTCTTTGTTGATGACTTAGATCGTTTTTTGGAATTTTCCCTTGACCAATTCAAAATGGCTGACCCTTCACAAGTTCCCAAATTTAGGAAATGCAATGCTAGGGACTGTTCTAGGCGTCTTCCGAAGGCTTCGATCGACCCTCACACTGTTTGTTCCAATTGTCGGGGTAAAACCTGTCAATTGGAAGATCGGTGTAAGGAGTGCGTTGGCCTTTCGGAATTCGATTTTATCGAATTTCAAAAGTACACACGTAGGCTAGAGAGAGATAGAGTTAGGAGAAGTTCTTCTCGATCTATTGATGTATCCTCTCCTCATGCCCCACAACCTATTCCTTCCCCTGTAGTGGTTGTTCCTAACCCCCCTCCTAGCACTCAGGAACCATCGATGGCTGACATGATGCGTGCCATCCAGGCTCTGGGTGAGAGAGTTGAGTCCCTTGCAAGTGACCGCAATCAGCTCATGGCGGATGTTAAGGAGCTTAAGTGCCAAAGTGCAGTGGGAAGTGCTAAAGTGCCAAGTGATAGTGTTGTGGACAGTGTTGCGCTTGAGGGTTCGTCTGTTCGTGCCTGTCGTCCTCCTAGTCCGGGACCTCTTGCAAGCTCCCAAGTCCAGGGGAGAAGCAATGTCGTACGACGCATGGGTTCGAGAGGCTTTAATCAGCGAACAGACGTTCCCTCCGTGGTATCGGGCGTATCTCCCCAAGATCGCCCCTACCTACCTAAGACGAGAGAGCCCATTTATACCTCGTCGTCTGAAGGTGTTTCTCGCAAGAAACTTTGGACCAAGGTCTCGCGACCGTTAAAACGTAAATCGGTCCCTTCAGGACAAGTCCAACGGCCCGGTTGTAGCCACTGAGTCAGTTCGGACTCGTTGCCGTCATCCGATGACTGCTCACCGCCTAAGAGAGGCAAAGCGGTACCGCTTCAGAAACTAACACCGTCTGTCGCCGCACCTGCTCCCGTAGACCCTAAGTGGTCTTTACTGCAAGACATGCAGTCTAAGCTTACGTCTCTGATGCAGGACTTTCATGCGGAGAAGGTTGCTGCCGTACCAGCTAGTGCAGTACCTAGCCTACAACCCTCCAAGCGATCGGTTGTGCGTCCTGTGGACGCTGAGGTAACCTTCTCACGCACTCCAGTTGAGAGAGTTCCTCCACCCATGCGTTCCAGTGTGGGCTGCCAGCCGCATGTTGACGTTAAGCGACGCACGGAGGTTGGCTTTGACGTTCTGGATGTTCAACAACCATCAGAGTTGCCTTGTTTTGACGTGGTGCGTCAACCTCCGCAACCCAGTGTGGTTTCCACTGCGCAACCCAGTCAGTCTAGACAGTCTCGGGTAGACGCTGTGCGTCCTCGCGCTACCATGGTTGTTAACAGCTCACAGACTGTGCAGCAGTTCCATGACGTTGCGTCCGGCTCAGTCACGCATGCACCATTGCGACCGGACTCAGCGAACCAGCCGTTACCCACTCCGTTGCCGTTTCCTCATCAGTTGTCGGATGAGGAACTTTCTGATGATGATGTTGCTGCACATCAAGATGAACAACAATCAGAATTGGACGAGCCTAAGTCTACTCAACCCTCTTTGGACTTTTGAAAAGTTTTGGCTATTTTCAAAGAGCTGTTTCCTGACCAGTTTGTTTCTGTGGCTCCTCGTTCTCCGCCTTCAGAGTTTGTTTTAGGCATGCCTTCTACCGCACCTGCCTTTACTAGACTCGTCCTCGCACGCTCATCCAAGAGAGCTTTGCGGGTGATAGGAGACTGGTTACAGTCCAAGAAGAGTTTAGGGAAGACAGCATTTGCTTTTCCCCCTGCTAGACTCTCTTCTAGATCGAGCGTCTGGTATGCCACGGGAGAAGTTCTCGGCTTGGGAGTTCCTGCCTCTGCCCAGGGCGACTTCTCAAGTCTTGTAGACTCTCCCCGCCGCCTTGCCATGAGACGCTCAAAGATTTGTTGGTCATCATCGGACCTGGACCACCTTTTGAAAGGAATCTTTAGGGCTTTTGAAGTTTTTAACTTCTTAGACTGGTGCCTAGGAGCCCTAAGCAGGAAGATCTCTTCGACAGATAAAGAGACTTCTTTGCTCATTATGTCCTGCATGGACAAGGCCGTCCGTGATGGGTCTAATGAGCTTGCTGCATCCTTTGTGTCCGGAGTCCTGAAAAAGCGAGAATCGCTCTGCTCATTCCTTTCTGCTGGAGTTACACCGTGCCAGAGATCTGAGCTTCTCTTTGCTCCTCTTTCCAAGTGCCTATTTCCAGAAGTCCTGATAAAGGAAATAGCCGCTTCGTTAGTGCAGAAGGACACTCACGATCTTGTTGCGTCCTCAGCTCGCAAAGCTCCCCCTTTGCCTACCTTGTCAGCTAGACCAAGGATGGACACTCCAGCGTCTCGCTTTATTCCGCCCTTTCGTGGCAGAGCCTCCAGCAGAGGAGGTGCTCGTGCCGAAGGGAAGCGAGGGAAGAAGAAAGGATCCAAGTCCTTTAAGGGCAGAGTCTGACTGCCCGCAACTTCAGACAGCAGTGGGAGCCAGACTCAAGAACTTCTGGCAGGCCTGGGAGAAGAGAGGCGCAGATGCACAATCTGTGAAGTTGCTCAGAGAGGGGTACAAGATCCCTTTTGTACGAAAACCCCCTCTAGCAACGTCTTCCATCGATCTCTCTCCCAGGTACAGAGAGGAAGAAAAGGGACGAGCCTTGAAACGGGAAGTGTCTCTTTTGCTAGAGAAGGGAGCGGTGGTCAAAGTCTCGGACCTTCAATCTCCGGGATTCTACAACCGCCTCTTCTTGGTTTCAAAGAAGATAGGAGGGTGGAGGCCGGTGCTAGACGTCAGTGCTCTGAATGTCTTTGTCACAAAGACGAAGTTCTCCATGGAGACCACAAAGTCAGTCTTAGCAGCGGTCAGAAAGGAAGACTGGATGGTCTCTTTAGACCTAAGGGACGCCTACTTCCACGTCCCCATCCACCCAGACTCCCAACCTTTTCTGAGATTCGTTTTCGAAAAGGTAGTCTACCAGTTTCGGGCCCTGTGCTTTGGCCTAAGCACAGCTCCTCTCGTGTTTACGAGGCTAATGAGGAATGTTGCCAAATTCCTCCATTTATCGGACATCCGAGCCTCCCTTTATTTGGACGACTGGCTTCTCAGAGCCTCTTCCAGTCGTCGCTGTCTGAAGGATCTAAAGTGGACTCTAGATCTGACCAAGGAATTGGGACTCCTGGTCAATTTGGAAAAGTCGCAACTGGTCCCATCCCAAACTATTGTGTATTTAGGGATGGAGATTCACAGTCTAGCTTTTCGGGCTTTTCCGTCGGCCCCCAGAATAAGTCAAGCCCTGTTATGCATCCAGAACATGCTGAAGAAGGAACGCTGCTCAGTCAGGCTGTGGATGAGTCTGGTAGGGACGCTATCATCCCTGGAACAATTTGTGTCATTAGGAAGACTACACCTCCGTCCGCTTCAATACCATCTAGCTTTTCACTGGAAAAAGGACAAGACGCTAGAAGCGGTCTCGATCCCGATTTCCGAAAAGATGAAGTCTTGTCTGACTTGGTGGAAGGACAATATCAACTTAAGAGAGGGTCTTCCCCTGGCTGTTCAGACTCCCAACCACGTTCTCTTCTCGGACGCATCGGACGTGGGCTGGGGCGCGACATTAGACGGTCGGGAATGCTCAGGACTGTGGAACTCGAGTCAGAGGAACATGCATATCAACTGCAAGGAGCTGTTGGCAGTACATCTGGCCTTGAAAAGCTTCAGGTCTCTCCTTCGAGGCAAAGTGGTGGAAGTGAACTCAGACAACACCACTGCCTTGGCGTACATCTCCAAGCAAGGAGGGACCCACTCACTGACGTTGTACGAGATCGCAAGGGACCTGCTCATCTGGTCAAAAGGTCAAGACATCTCACTAGTAACGAGGTTCATCCAAGGCAACTTGAATGTCATGGCAGATTGTCTCAGTCGGAAAGGGCAAGTAATTCCAACAGAATGGACCCTCCACAAGGATGTATGCAAGAGACTTTGGGCCACTTGGGGCCAACCAACCATAGATCTCTTTGCAACCTCACTGACCAAGAGGCTTCCAATCTATTGCTCACCAGTTCCGGACCCAGCAGCAATACATATAGATGCCTTTCTCCTAGATTGGTCACATCTAGATCTCTACGCATTCCCACCGTTCAAGATTGTCAACAAGGTACTGCAGAAGTTCGCCTCTCACGAAGGGACAAGGTTGACGCTAGTTGCTCCCCTCTGGCCCGCGAGAGAATGGTTCACTGAGGTACTTCGATGGCTAGTAGACGTTCCCAGAAGTCTTCCTCTAAGGGTGGACCTTCTACGTCAGCCACACGTCAAGAAGGTACACCAAAGCCTCCTCGCTCTTCGTCTGACTGCCTTCAGACTATCGAAAGACTCTCAAGAGCTAGAGGCTTTTCGAAGGAGGCAGCCAGTGCGATTGCTAGAGCAAGGAGAGCATCCACCCTTAGAGTCTACCAATCGAAGTGGGAAGTCTTCCGAGACTGGTGCAAGTCAGTCTCTGTATCCTCAACCAGTACCTCTGTAGCTCAGATAGCTGATTTTCTCTTATACCTGAGAAAAGGACGATCCCTTTCAGCTCCCACTATCAAGGGCTACAGAAGCATGTTGGCATCGGTCTTCCGGCATAGAGGCTTAGATCTTTCCAACAATAAAGATCTTCAAGACCTCCTTAAGTCTTTTGAGACCACTAAGGAGCGTCGTTTGGTTACACCTGGTTGGAATTTAGACGTGGTACTAAGATTCCTCATGTCAGACAGGTTTGAGCCGCTACAATCAGCCTCCCTGAAAGATCTCACTTTAAAGACACTTTTCCTGGTATGCTTAGCCTCAGCTAAAAGAGTCAGTGAGATTCATGCCTTCAGCAAGAACATCGGATTTTCGTCAGAAAAAGCCACATGTTCGCTACAACTTGGTTTTCTAGCCAAAAATGAGCTGCCCTCTCGACCTTGGCCTAAATCGTTCGATATTCCCAGCTTATCGGAGATTGTAGGCAATGAACTAGAAAGAGTCTTATGCCCTGTGAGAGCTCTTAAGTTCTATTTAAAGCACACTAAACCTTTACGAGGCCAATCTGAAGCTTTATGGTGTTCAGTTAAGAAACCATCTTTGCCTATGTCAAAGAATGCTTTATCCTACTTTATCAGACTGTTAATACGAGAAGCTCATTCACATCTGAGTGAGGAAGACCAAGCTTTGCTTAAGGTGAGGACAAACGAAGTTAGAGCTGTTGCAACTTCCGTGGCCTTTAAGCAAAATAGATCTCTGCGAAGTATAATGGACGCAACCTATTGGAGAAGCAAGTCAGTGTTCGCGTCTTTTTATCTAAAGGATGTCCAGTCTCTTTACGAGGACTGCTACACACTGGGACCATTCGTAGCAGCGAGTGCAGTAGTGGGTGAGGGCTCAACCACTACAATTCCCTAATTCCATACCCTTTTAACCTTTCTCTTGAAATGTTTTTAATGTTGTTTTTATGGGTTGTCCGGAAGGCTAAGAAGCCTTTCGCATCCTGGTTGATTTGGCGGGTGGTCAAAGTCATTTCTTGAAAGCGCCTAGATTAGGGGTTTGATGAGGTCCTGTTGTATGGGTTGCAACCCTTGATACTTCAGCTCCTAGGGGTCGATCAGCATCCTAAGAGGATCGCGAGGCTCCGTAAGGAAGACGTACTTAAAAGGCAGAGTAATTGTTCAAGTCGACTTCCATACCAGGTACCTATTTATTTTGTTTTTGTTATTTTGATAACTTCTAAAATGAAATAAAAAACTCTTAGCTCATAAAATGTAAACATATATTACTGGTCTCTACCCACTATCCTGGGTGTGAATCAGCTATATATTCACCGGCTAAGTTAAATATTTAAAAATGATATTTTGATTATAAAATAAATTTTTGAATATACTTACCCGGTGAATATATAAATTAAATGACCCTCCCTTCCTCCCCAATAGAGACGCAGTGGGACGAGGAGAAAATTGAGTCTTTGTTTACATAAGAGCTGGGTATCTGGTCGACAGATGGCGCTGTTGGGCACACCCGCAACCTGTGTAGCGATCGCTGGCGAGTTTTTCCGTAGAGTTTGTCTGTCGAGCAACAGAGTTGCAGCTATATATTCACCGGGTAAGTATATTCAAAAATTTATTTTATAATCAAAATATCATATTTCATATATAAATTATAAAAACTAACAAAAGAGTACACCCCCAAGTAAAAGAACATTTGTTTAAACATGATATTTTAATTATAAAATAAATTTTTGAATATACTTACCCGGTGAATATATAATAGCTGAGCCTCCGGCGGCTCGACAGAAAAAACACACAAAAACTCGCGAGCGATCGCTATGAAGGTTGCGGGTGTGCCCACTAGCGCCAACTATCGGCCAGATACCGCATATACATGTAAACAGACCCAATTTTTCTCATCCCGCTGGGTCTCTATCGGGGAGGAAGGGGGGGCCTTTAATTTATATATTCACCGGGTAAGTATATTCAAAAATTTATTTTATAATTAAAATATCATTTCTAAATATTTAACTTAGCCGGTGAATATATAATAGCTGATTCACACCCATGCTGGTGGGTAGAGACCAGAGTTAATTAAGTTTACAGCGTATATGCTTAGAGTTTTTGACAGTTATATCATAACAAAACCGAAATATATAAGGGTACCTGGTAAGGAAGTTGACTTAGACGATTACTCTGCCTTATTAGTCTGTCTTCCTCACGAAGCCCAGCGATCCTCTTAGGATGCTGAAAGACTCCCAGGAGCTGAAGTATTAAGGGCTGCAACCCATACAACAGGACCTCATCAAACCCCTAATCTGGGCGCTCTCAAGAAATGACATTTGACCACCCGCCAAATCAAAAAAGGCTGCGAAAGGCTTCTTAGCCTTCCGTACAACCCAATTAAAAAACATTTCAAGAGCAGATTAAAAGGATATTGGAATTAAGGGAATGTAGTGGTAGAACCCTTACCCACTACTGCATTCGCTGTAACGAATGGACCCAGTGTGTAGCAGTCCTCGTAAAGAGTCTGGACATCTTTTAAGTAAAATGACGCGAATACCGATTTGTTTCTCCAAACGGTCGCGTCCATAATACTTTGCAGAGATTTATTTTGCTTAAAGGCCACGGAAGTTGCTATAGCTCTTATTTCGTGCGTCTTAACCTTAAGCAAGCATCGGTCTTTTTCATTCAAGTGAGAATGAGCCTCTCGTATTAAAAGTCTGATAAAATATGACAAAGCATTCTTTGACATAGGCAATGATGGTTTCTTAACTGAGCACCATAATGCCTCAGATCCACCTCGTAAGGACTTAGTACGAGCTAAGTAGAACTTAAGAGCTCTAACTGGACACAGCACTCTTTCAAGTTCGTTGCCTACGATCTCTGACAGGCAAGGTATATCAAAAGACTTAGGCCAAGGACGAGAAGGCAGTTCATTTTTGGCCAGGGAACCAAGTTGAAGTGAACATGTGGCTTTTTCTGTAGAAAAGCCGATGTTCTTACTGAAGGCATGAATTTCACTGACCCTTTTAGCCGAAGCCAAGCACACTAGGAAAAGCGTCTTGAGGGTGAGATCCTTCAGGGAGGCTGAATGTAATGGCTCAAACCTGTCTGACATGAGGAACCTTAGGACCACGTCTAAGTTCCATCCAGGAGTTGCCAAACGACATTCCTTAGAGGTCTCGAAAGACTTAAGGAGATCTTAATTGTTGGAAAGATCTAAGCCTCTATGACGAAAGACCGAAGCCAACATGTTCCTGTAGCCCTAAATCGTGGGAGCTGAGAGGGAGCGAACATTTCTCAGATGTAAAAGAAAATCTCCGATTGGGCTACAGAGGTACTGGAAGAGGACATAGATGCTGGCTTGCACCAATCTCGAAAGACTTCCCACTTCGAGTGGTATACTCTGAAGGTAGAAGCTCTCCTAGCTCTCGCAATCGCCCTGGCTGCCTCCTTCGAAAAGCCTCGAGCTCTTGAGTCTCTCTCGATAGTCTGAAGGCAGTCAGAGGAAGCGCGGGGAGGCTTTGATGAACATTCTTTACGTGGGGCTGACGTAAGAGATATACCCTTAGAGGAAGACTTCTTGGAATGTCTACCAGCCATTGAAGTATCTCGGTGAACCACTCTCTCGCGGGCCAGAGGGTAGCAACCAACGTCAACCCTGTCCCTTCGTGAGAGGCGAACTTCTGCAGTACCTTGTTGACTATCTTGAATGGTGGGAATGCATATAAGTCCAGATGAGACCAATCCAGTAGAAACGCGTCTATGTGGATTGCTTCTGTATCTAGGACTGGAGAGCAATAGATTGGTAACCTTTTGGTCAACGAGGAGGCAAAGAGGTCTATGGTGGGTTGACCCCAAGTAGCCCAAAGACTCTTGCCCACGTCCTTGTGGAGGGTCCATTCCGTGGGTATCACCTGACCCCTCCGACTGAGACAGTCTGCCAAGACGTTCAAGTCCCCCTGGATGAATCTCGTCAACAGGGAGATGCCTCGATTTCTTGACCATATGAGAAGGTCCCTTGCGATCTCGAGCAACGTGAAGGAGTGTGTGCCTCCTTGCTTGGAGATGTAAGCCAAAGCTGTGGTGTTGTCTGAGTTGACCTCTACCACTTAGTTTCGAGGAAAGCTTTCGAATTTCATCAAGGCCAAGTGGACTGCTAATAGCTCCTTGCCGTTGATGTGCATGCTCTTCTGACTTGAGGTCCACAGACCCGAGCATTCCCGACCGTCCAGGGTCGCACCCCAACCCAAATCCAACGCGTCTGAGAACAACACGTGGTTTGGGTTCTTGACTGCTAGGGATAGTCCCTCTCTCAGACTGATATTGCTGTCCCACCATTTCAGGCATGCCTTTACTGGTTCGGAGACTGGGAATGATACCGTCTCTAACGTCTTGTCCTTGTTCCAGTGAGAGGCTAGATGGAACTGGAGAGGCCGAAGGTGTAGTCTCCCTAGCGAGACAAACTGCTCCAGGGATGAGAAAGTCCCTACGAGACTGTTCCAACTCCTGACTGAACAAACGTTCTCTTTTCAGCATTAGTTGGACTTCGAGCAGGGCTTGTTCTATTCGGGTGGCAGACGGAAAAGCCCGAAAAAACTGGACTGCGAATCTCCATCCCCAAATATAGAATAATCTGGGATGGGATCAGTTGGGACTTTTCTAGGTTGACCAAAAGTCCCAACTCCCTGGCCAGACTCAACGTCCAAAGTAGATCCTGCAGACAGCGAAGACTGGACGATGCTCTGAGAAGCCAGTCGTCCAAGTACAGGGAGGCTCGGATTCCCGATAGATGGAGGGATTTTGCCACATTCCTCATGAGCCTCGTAAACACGAGAGGAGCAGGACTGAGGCCAAAGCACAGGGCTCGAAACTGGTACCCCACATTCCTGTAAACAAACCTCAGAAACGGTTGGGAATCCTGGTGTATAGGAATGTGGAAGTATGCTTCCTGAAGGTCGAGAGAGACCATCCAGTCGCCTTCCATTAATGCTGTCAAGACAGCCTGGTAGACTTCATCGTGAAGTTTGTCTTGACAATGAACACATTGAGCGCACTTGCCTCTTACGTACTCCTGCAGTGAACATGGCTGCCAGATCATTGGAGCCATCCCTGTAGACTTGTTCCTGCAGAGAATGTGGCTGTCAGATTATGGAGCCATCCCTGATAGCCTTGTTTATGTATGACATAATTGTTCAGCAAAACTTCAAACGCTCGAAAAAACTCCTAACAGGAGATGGTCTAGCTCTGAAGCCGACCATGAAATCTTGGAGCGTCTCATGGCCAGGTGCCAGGGAGAGTCTATGAGGTTTTAGAAGTCTATCTGGGCAGAGGCAGGAACTCCCAAGCCGAGAACTTCTCCCGTGTCATATCAGACTCTCGCTCTATAAGCCAGCTTAAAAGTAGGGAAAGCAAAGGCTGTCTCCCCCAAACTCCTCCTGGTGATTAACCAGTCGCCTAGCAAACGTAAAGCTCTCTTAGAAGAGCAAGAGAGCACTAGCTTAGAAAACAACAGCTTCGAAGTAGCTAGGCCTAGTGTAAACTCTGACGTTTAGGCTAACGAGGAGCAGCAGTTACAAAAAGATCCGGACAAAGATCCTTAAAAATCAGCATGATTTATTTAAAGTCCATAGAGGGCTGAGCAGCTTTAGGCTCCTCTCCGTCTGACAGAGTCCTCAAGGGAATATCAGTAGGAGGGGGATCAGCAACTTCCTCATCTGAAGGAACCTTGTCCGACAATTGCCGAGTCTCAAGCAAGAGAGAGACCTGCCGTGGTGGCAATGCTTGACAAGCAGAGTCCACACGCAAAGGAGCAACAGTAGCAGTCAAGGACGCTATGTCATGTAACTGCTTAAAGGACTGACCAGCAACAACAACAGGTGCGGGAGGACGCTCGACGTTAACTCGAGACTGCCTTGACTGCCTAGACTGAGCAGTCAAAACAACTCTTGACTGCGGTGCTTGACGCTCAACGTCAAAACAAGTCAACTATGCTGGTTGGCGAACGTCCTGAACGTCAACAAGAGCAAGCGGCAGTGGCTGAACGTCCACAAGCGGCTGAGAGTCAACACGGGACTGCATCGAGTGAGGCTCTACAAAACACGATTGACGTGACTTTGTAACGTCAATGTCAACAGGACGAGCAATGGCTCGTTTGGGCGGCTGACGGCCAGGATCTCGATCAGCTAAGCGGCGAGGATCATCGTGAACCTGCTCAGCAGAATAGTCCTCCATAAGAGAGGCAAGCTTATTCTGCATGTCTTGCCGTACAACCCATTTAGGATCAACGGGAAAGGGTGCGGTAAGAGACGAGGGTAACGTCTGTGACTGCAAAACCTTGCCTACAATAAGACTCTCGGAGCCTGTGTTACGCTTTTGTTTAGGCGGCGAGCAGTCTTCCGATGACTGCATAGGGTCAGAGCTGTCCCAATGGCTACAACCAGGACGCTGGACCTGTCCTGAAAGGACTGACTTTCGCTTTAAGGGCCTCGAAACCTTGCTCCACGGTTTCTTACGCGAAAAGCCTTTGGATGACGAGGAGAATAACGTTTCGCTCGTCTTATGGTAGGGGCGGTCTTGATGAGACACGCCTGAAACCATAGAGGGAACGTCTGTTCGCTGATCAAGGCCTCTCGAACCCATAAGTCGTACGACATTACTTCTCCCCTGGGCTTGGGAGCTTGCAAGAGGTCTCGGACTAGGCGAACGACAGGCACGAACAGACGAACCCTCGGTCGCAACACTGATAACACTTTGCGCAATTATCACTTTATCACTACGATTTTCTGTTTTGCACTTACTTCACTGAAATCGAATTTTTCAACAATTCACATTAGGCATGAATAAAACTGATTTCTACCTGAAGCACGCAATTCTACCCTCATCAAAAGGTTATAATTGCGAAATAAGTCGTATAATGTAAGCACATTAATACAAGCAAAAAACAGTAAACATATTTAAGATAAAAAGATCAGTGGCTGGGGAGGAGACTAAACACTAGTTCATTCAAAACTACGTTTTCAATCTCTCACCGTACAGTGCCTTGGGACGAGAATAAAAACTAAAAAAGTTTTATCCTTTCTCCCCGTACAGAGACTAGGGACGAGAGTAAAAAACTTACTCGAGAACAACGTTACTCGCTTGGGACGAGAATAAAGATCGGAACGTTCTCTCTTCCTCTCTCTCTCTCCGTCTGTCTCTCTCTCTCTCTCTCTCTCTCTCTCTCTCTCTCTCTCTCTCTCTCTCTCTCTCTCTCTCTCTCTCTCTCTCTCTCTCTTGATTTCGCACCGAAGAGAAAAGTCCACTTACCTTTCGTCAATAAACAGGTTATTTGACCAAAGGAAAAAACTGAAGGGACTAAGAAATTGAAAATTAACAAGTTCCTTTAAATTAGTATTTAAAACATTTAAGTTTGAAAGAAGAATGAACAAAACGTCAGAATCGATTTACTCTTTCTGCAAAGTGAAACCGTGATTCTCTCTCTCTCTATCGTAACGATAGAGCGCAAACTGCGTAGCATAAATAAACTAAACGTTAGTTCATCTTTGAAACAGTACGAAGACTATTCAAAGAAAATCTTTCATAAAATATCTACTAAAAAATATTCATATAATAAGTTTTAAATCATTTGCTCTGTAAAAGTTATTTACGATTGAAAGGGCTCAACTTGTTTAACTTCGGTTTCCAAGTTAGGACCGCCTACTCTCGGATTAGGGGTGGAATAGGTAAGGTCGCATATAAACAAATTATTAAAATTTATCTTGATGTTTATTATAAATGGAAAGCTAATCGAAGAGGCCTAATAAAGGCGGTTGAGATATAAAATATATAGAGGAAAATCTATAATTAACAACAACAATTTATAACGTGATAAGATAATTGCTAAAAGCCTAAAACACACTTCCGTACTAAGGGAAGGGTCGGCCATTTAAAAGTCAAATTAAGTCCAAAAGACAATCCAAAGTCATCAACAATGAAATCTATCCAAAAACGAGTTCAAGATTTAAGTTGAAGATAAAACACCTGCACTGCGAAAGCTCAAACCAAAAGGAAGTACTTCACCAAGACTGTTGAAAAACTCCAGGTTAACAGCGAGTAATGGTACGTCTTGTTGATCAGACCGACAGAGAAAAATTGGGTCTGTTTACATGTATATGCGGTATCTGGCCGATAGTTGGCGCTAGTGGGCACACCCGCAACCTTCATAGCGATCGCTCGCGAGTTTTTGTGTTTTTTTTCTGTCGAGCCGCCGGAGGCTCAACTATTATATATTCACCGGCTAAGTTAAATATTTAAAATTGTTATTTGGTAAAGGCATTTTTTATTCATTGAATAATTCTTTTCAAATAATACATGTTTTTTTTTTGTTTGTTTTTTTACAGCCTCAGCCGCTACTTTGATCAACATCAGAAATGCACGAAAGCACTTTGAAAAGTTGGAGAGGAATAGCCAAGGTCATTTAGCTCTGTCAAGATAAGTTACTACTTCTAATTGTAAGGTTATTACTGTACAGCCTTTAGTGAATTTTGACTTGCTAGATTTACACTAGATTTTGTATTTTTGATAGCTGATACAAATACTGTTTTTTTTTTTTTTTCCATTTGACTGAAATAATAAGCACGTAGTTTCCGTGCTATATATATTTACAGACCTTTGATTTGAAGGAAAATAAATTACAGATGAAGAAGTAAGCAAGGGTTGTTTTGTACATATAATATTGAGATAAAGATCTTTGCAATGCTTTCATGCATTGTAAATGATTATACTGTAATATGAGCAGCCGATTACAATAAATGCAAATGCATATGAAATGTTATTAATTTTGGGGGGATACTATAAGACTTGAAAAATATGAAGTGTTTTTTGCAAATTGGAATTTCAACATGCAGTATACTGTATACAGATATTTTTTTTATTTTCTATGTGTAACAAGACATGAATATACTGTACGCTGAAATATGAAGTTATTAATTGGTCACTGTTACTGCAGAGGTTGAATTGAATCATATGTAAAAAAGTTAAAGGAAACTTGAACCCAGAATTACTGTACAGTACTCTATATCTGTGGCAATATTGACGGTACCATGCAATGCCTTCAGTAGAGAAAAATTATGTACTGAACAAAATTATTAGACAATTACAGGTCTTGCAACGCAGTTTAAATTTTTTTGTGCTGCTGGTTTTTAGATATATATTTTTAAACTTTTTTATACAATAGTGTGTTCATCTGCTTGTATAGGACATTGTTACCTCAGTGTTCATAGCATATGATTCTATCCTAATACTGTATCTGTTTCTGGTCGTTGTTATACTGATCCAATGTTAAAAATCATAAAAAGTTAAGTTATGAATGGGCTGACCAGTCTCTCTTGAAGATAGCAATTAATTATTGTTATCTCAGAACTATAAATTTTTTGATGGTGTCTCTAGGAGTACAGATTTTATATGATAGTTTTTACTGGCTATCAGTTTGATCTGATACTTTCAATTCAATTAATTTACAGTACTAGTTTTTCATACATTGAGCTGTCAGTTTAGATACATTTTATGTTGATAAAGTGATATGATTTTGTTAAAATGTGCCAGTATATATTTGGGATTTTTTTTTTTATTACAAAGGTCATAAAGGAGTATTGACCAAGAGGTCAATCAACTATTTTTGCTTTTCAATACATCCATAGTAAGAAACTTTATGATAATGGGACTTACTTTATATAGAACATTAGTCACACCATTTGCATTACTTATTATAACAAATTTATATGATGTACTAGTTGAAAAAGTTAAAGGTTTTGGATTAGGGAAATAAGTCATGATTTAAAAAATGAAGTCTTGAGATTTTGGCTTGAGGGTGAAGCATTTGTTTTCAATCTTTGGCTATGATATATGGTAGATAAATTTATTAGTCTGTTTTTGGTTCAGTGTTCTTGCACTGAACAATTCTTGTAGTATTACGAGGAAAAACTACCTTATCATTTTGGAAGCTGTAGATCCTTGCTGGGTATTAGAAAATATATCATAGGCCTATTCAGATCTGCATAATGAATTTTTTATGTGTATTTGTTGTTTTATCAGTCTTTTTGTATCATTATAAACAATTGCTAAGAGTACAGATTGGTATTCCTTGAATTAAAATAAATAGAAGATGAGGAATTTAAGCTTATTGAAAAGGGCAATCTCAATTAATCTGCATAATGCAATATTAATTGGTTTAAATTTGGTCTTTCTACAGGCAATTATCTGAGTGGCTGATGTGTGTTTGTATTGGCTTCTGAAATTTACTGGGCACTTTACAAAATGTCTTGGTCATTTGTAAACCATTTATTTTCCAAGTGCCAAAGTTGACCATTGAATGGCTTTATGTTTTTTTATGAACAGAAAGCTTCTTAAATGATTTAAAGAATTTAATAGTTGAAACAGATAGTTATGTATGTAAAGGCACCCAGAAGTGAGAGGAATAATTTCTAAATTTATGAAAACTGTCAATTGCTATAAACAGAGAGTTTATTAAAACATTACCATTTTAAATACACATTGTTATATATCTTTAATATCTTGTAATTACTGCTCTATAGAAATATAATGTCTATAGCTTATTCTAAAGATTGTAAATAAATAGAGATGTAAAAGATTTTTTTAACTTTTGGAATGCAACTTGCTTTTTGTATTCCACATTGTTTGATATGTACTAATGACTTTCGTAAGTATTTGAGTACTGTACTTCATTTCTTTTGAAAGTCTTGCAGAAATAAAAGAACTTTTTGCCTTAATTTATTTTTTCAATATCCTATTCAAACCTGGAAATTGATAATAAAATATACATAGTGAAGTATATTTAGATGGAAACGAAACTCAGATAGATCCTTCCTGAATGACTTTATTTTTAAGACTAATTTATAATGATATACAGTTTAAAAGAAGACAAGATAGTTAACAGGGTAGTTATGCTTAATGAGTAGTAAGTATCTGTAAACACAAATATAACCTCTTGTAATAGGTAGTTATCAACATAAATACATAACACCTTTTCCCCTCGCGAAAAAGGATGAAAGATTAAAGCAAATAAAAGGATAAACAATCAATAATTAAATGGTGGCATAGCTTCGAATAAATAATACAAAACATGCATAATATTAATCATTTTACATTCTAAAATAGTCAGGTGGTCTACTTTGTCTGCTAGACCTTCGAAGTTTTGGTAATTCAGATATCGATCCATCAGGTGAGTCATCAGAAGGTTTACCATTTTCATTTCCCGATAATTTTTCTGCAGCTGCCGCTTCCTTTTCTTCTACATTTGGGATTTCATTCTTCTCTGCACCTGCAACTTCATCACCTAACTCTTCACGAGTATTTATGAACTCTTTTGGTAATGGCGGGTCTGGATAGCTGATCAACTCTGAATAATCACGTGTTAAGAGTTCATTTTTGCTATCTTGAGAATCATTGGAGATCAGTCTCATTTGATCAATATGCCTCTTCCATACTAAGTTACCGTCCACTTGTACATTGTATGTACATGGACCCAATTTAAGAACCACAACTCCTCGAGTCCATATGCCCTTCTTGGTATTTTGACGATAATCCCGAACCAGTACCACGTCCCCTATATCGAGTTCCCTCATTGGTTTCTCGTTCTCTGAGGCTTTTCTTTCAATTCTCTGAGATGCATCTGGGTGTATTAAATCAAGGCGAGTGCGCAACTGCCGACCCATGAGCTCTGCAGGCGTGCGCTTTGTTGTACAGTGAGGTGTAGTTCGGTAAGTCAGTAGAAATTGACACAACTTGGTATTTAAAGATGTATTACACGATTGCAATGTTCTCATCGCCCTTTTCATTCCTTGTTTGAATGTTCTTACTGTATTTTCGGCCTGCCCATTACTGCTTGGGTGATAAGCGGGTATCAGTATATGCTTTACACCATTTTGGGTCATGAACTCTTTAAATTCCTCAGCCACAAACTGTCTTCCATTATCAGACACGAGCTCTACACAAACCCCATGCTGAGCAAATACCCGCCGCATGATCTCGATGGTATTCATAGTTGTAATTGATTTCATTGGGTGTACTTCTGGCCATTTTGAAAATGCGTCAATCATAATGAGGTACATTTGTCCCAGGAATGGTCCTGCGAAATCAACATGTACTCTTTTCCACGGACCGGAAGGCCATTTCCACGGATTACCCTCAGCACGAGTCGGCATTGGCTGAGTAGCCTGACAAGCCGAGCACCCTTGCACAGTGTTTTCAATATCTTGATCGATATTCGGCCACCACACATGCAAGCGAGCTAATCCCTTCATCCTAACAATCCCCGGATGACCACCATGTAGCTCTTCTAAGATTTGAGTTCTATATTTAGACGGTATTACCACCCTGGCACCCCATAGAAGACATCCCTCTCCAATTGAAAACTCACGCTGACGGCTATGGAAGGGTTTCAGTTCCTGTGCAACGTCCTCAGAGTCTGGCCATCCATTTCTTGTGTAATATAAAGCTCTAGCCAGTACAGCATCATGCAAAGTTTCCCTTGCAACAGATTTTGCAGTTACAGGAAGAGAGTTCACCTGGTGCCTGTTAAATGCAGTTGCTTCTTGTGTCCAGTTTACAAGCTTATCTGATGCATCGGAGTCACAATCTGGTAAAGGCAACCGTGAGAGTGCATCAGCATTTCCATTGTCACTTGAACGACGTAATTCAATGTCATAATCATAAGCTGCTAACTGTATAGCCCAGCGTTGTATTCTTGCAGCTGCAAGGACTGGAATGCCCTTCCTGGGTCCCAGAATGTATGACAGTGGTTTGTTATCTGTAATAAGGGTGAATTTACGACCATATAAATATTGATGAAACTTCCGTAGTCCAAAGATGATTGCCAAACCCTCACGCTCAATTTGGGAATAGTTACGTTCAGTGGGTGTTAACATCCTTGATGCATAAGCAATTGGTCTCTCTCCGTTACTGGTGATATGGGAAAGCACTGCTCCAAGTCCTTTGGGTGATGCATCTACTGCCAACGTCACAGGTTTACTCAAATCATAGTGCACTAATACTCCTGTTTCAGTGGTCAGCATTTTTTTAATCTCGGAAAAAGCTCTTTCACACTCTACTGACCAATGCCATTTTCTGTCTTTATGCAGTAATTCAGTGAGAGGCGCTGCGACTGATGAGAGATTTGGCACATAACGACGGTAATGGTTTACCAGCCCCAGGAAGGATTGCATTTCAGACCTTGATTCTGGCCTTGGTGCATCCGTGACTGCTGCAATGGCAT
The DNA here is from genome assembly GCF_036898095.1 of Palaemon carinicauda. NCBI lineage: Eukaryota > Metazoa > Arthropoda > Malacostraca > Decapoda > Palaemonidae > Palaemon > Palaemon carinicauda. Next base: position 12,357,511 of record NC_090763.1, read on the forward strand.
CCTCCGTCATATGGATACCCTCTTCATCCACAATGAAACTCAAATATTTCAAGGAGGGCTTCATAAATTCACATTTCGACAAATTACATTTCAACCCATTGATGTGCAACCGCTCAAGTACCTTTTCAAGATTGTGTAAATGTTCAGCTTCGGTTCTCCCAGTAAGACTAATATCATCTATGTTGCATCCACAAGGTACTCCTTGCAGAACTTTATCCATTAAAGACTGAAAATTGTTGTGGTGCTGCTGAGACACCATATGGTAAACGGGTATATCTGTACAAACCAAGTGGTGTGTTGATTGTGACATATTTCCTAGATTCCTCATCTAATTCCACTTGCTGATAAGCTTGTGATAAATCTAACTTTGAGAAAGTTTTTCCACCGTTCAGTCGCTGGTAAAGTTCATCTGGATTTGGCATTGGATGTTCAGGGTTTTCCACATAACGATTTATGGTGACCTTGAAGTCACCACAGATCCTAATAGAACCATTGTCTTTTGAAACTGGCACTATCGGTGCCGCCCACTCACTATATTCAACTTTCTCAATAATTCCTTCCAATTCTAGTCTTTTAAGTTCTGCATTCACAGCATCCCTGATTGCATAAGGAACTGTCCTCGCTTTATAAAAGATTGGTTTTGCATCCTTTCTTACACGAATATGAGCCTTTATATTCTTGGCTGTACCCAGTTTACCATCAAAGACATCACCATATTTCCTTAACAGTTCGTCTAACTTTGAGGTTTTCAGAGTACCAGAATATAAATGATTTACAGCTAACTTTTTCCAGTCAAATTTAGCAAAATGCAGCCAGTCCCTACCGAATAAGGCAGGTCCATTCCCCTGTACCACATACACTGGCACTTCCTCCACTCTGTGTCCATGAACTTCCATAGTTATGTAACACATACCGACAACTTCTATTTTTTCTCCCGTCATGGTTTTCAGCACAATATCGCTGGATTGAAGTACTGTTTTTTTCAGATGTTTAGCGTAGAACTCTTCACTGATCAGTGACACAGAAGCTCCTGTGTCCAATTCCATATCAATTGGTATCCCATTTAATTTAACTTTCACTATTATCTCTGGAACCTTATTGTCTTGCTTTCATTTTCTTAACACAGTATTTCAATGTATGCACCAATTCATCCTGCAGTTTGCACTCTGTAGTTTTTTCTTCCGAGCCGCTGGTCTCCTCCTCTGCCCTGTTGACCGTCGATCGTTTCCTTCCTTGTCTTCCATATTTCAAATTTCGATTGACTGTGGTGTGATTTTCCATTCGGCACATTCTCCGAAGGTGTCCTTTTTTATGACACCCATTACACTCAGTATCCTTATGGAAACAAACATCAGCCTTATGGTTTGTCTTCCCGCAACGATAACACTTGAGAGAAGCTGTCGGCCCAACAACTTTGTTTACCTCCTGAGTTTGACCCTGAATCTTCGTGACGTTTTCATCAGCCATTTCCTGACTTAGCGCAATCGAAAAAGCTTTCTTTAAGTCAAGCTCCTGTTCACTTAATAGTTTCCTCTGTGCTGAGCGGTTGGCCAATCCAATAACAAACAAGTCTCTTAAAACTTCCTCTTGAAACGCACCAAACTGACATGTTAACGCCAATTTCCGTTGCTCCGTTGCATAATCAGTGATGGATTCCCCTGGACGTTGTTTCCTATTGTAAAACTTGAAACGTTCAGCTATCAGGATGGGTTTTGGGTGGAGGTGATTTTTCAAAAGCTCAGTAAGTTCTTGATAAGTCCTTGATGAGGGCTTATTAGGGGCAAGCAATGTTTTCAGAAGTCCATATGTAGGAGCGCCGACGGCGCTCAAGAAAACTGCCCGTTTCTTATCTTCCTCTGTTATGTCATTTGCTAAGCAGAACTGATCAAACCTTTCGACATAATCTTCAAAGTCCTCGGATTTGTCATATGCTGCTATATTACCAAAATGCGCCATCCTTAATTTCCCCTTTCGTGAGTCATTTCCTCGTCGCCATTGAAGTATATTTAGATGGAAACGAAACTCAGATAGATCCTTCCTGAATGACTTTATTTTTAAGACTAATTTATAATGATATACAGTTTAAAAGAAGACAAGATAGTTAACAGGGTAGTTATGCTTAATGAGTAGTAAGTATCTGTAAACACAAATATAACCTCTTGTAATAGGTAGTTATCAACATAAATACATAACACATAGCAATAACAAATTGATATTTGTTCCGTAACCGAAATACAAACCACGCTATTTACAAAGGGTTATTACTTTTAGCGTAGCTGAAATGGCGAGCCATTAGAATTTAACGAGGGTGTATTACCCCCGCGCTAGTTAGCGGGGGGGTAGGGGAGTGGTAGCTAGCTACCCCTCCTCCCCCTCACACACAGGTGAATACTCACTTTCACTTTTGGCTCGGACTGTGACAGACGTCTCTGTCTTGGTCCTCGCTTGGCAGCCATTGTCTGTTTTGTCTTTACTTAATCGCTTACTTTTCTTTTACTCAATATATATGTAAACATGTTTTCATGTTTGTATATATATTTGAGTATAGAAATAAGTAAGTTTCCTTTTCAGATGTGTGTGTGTAGTGTACGATATCTACGTGGAGGCCTCGGCAGTTAGGCCACCACGGCCTAATTTTATGGGTTGCGATCGAGTTTGACTTCGGTCTTTCTCTCTCTCTCTCTCTTGAGGTCGTTCACCCTTTTACTATGTTTTACTACGCCCTTGTAGCTTCCTTCCCGTGTGGGTGGGGTTGCTACGCCGTACATTTTGTCTCAATTAGTTTATGAATCTAATTGTAGTTGTTAATTTTTCAGCTTGTAGAACGATTCCTTTCGGGGTTTTCGTTTTTTCTTTAGTGTTCATTCATTTTTAAATTACATAATTACATAGTTACATAATTATAATTGTTATAATTCTGTTTTGGTTACAGCTCTCCTTCCGCGAGTGTAAGTGGTTGTGAGGGCACGTGCCTGTTGTGTAATTCTTGTTCCTTTTCCTCGGGATTCCTCTTCGGAGCCTTCCCGGGGGAATGAATGTGTACTAATATTATTTGTTTTATTTTTTTACAGTTACCGATCTAGTTCGTTTCTGTAATATAGCAACGGTGTGAGCTGTCTGGTTGAGTCCTGGGGATTCGGCTGTTGCTGCCTCCCCCCTTGTATTGTCGTCAGGGGCGTGTCTCCTTCTACTGGTAGTACTCCCGTGTCGACGGACAGCTCTCCAGTTCATTTTAGAACAGTCAGGAGGCTTGCCTCCTTGGGCGGATAACTTTCCTTCCGAGGGAAGTTTTTTCCTGTCCAGGCTTGAGCTTTTCCTCTTTTGGGGGGTTCTTCTCTTGCCTTTTTTTCGTGCGACTATGCTCTTGGTGCTGAGCGGTCGCACCTGCAGTTTCGCTCAAGGGGCTGGGCAACTGCAGGAGCTCCTCTTCGGAGGATTGCCCCTTTTAGGTCACTGGCTGACCAGTCTCTTCCACGAAGTGTTTCTCTTTCGTTCGCGAGAGAGTACACTCATAGAGACTCCTCTTCGGAGGTTTCTTCTGTTGCTGTTGCTGTTGGCCTCCCTCGCCGTAAGGCCCTCCGTCCGCCTCGTCGTAAGGGCCTCTCATCTCCCTATAAGGGTGCTTGAGGCGCCTTTTTGAATCTCCGTTTGCAGCCTACAACTTCTTTTTCTCGATCTTCCGTCTTGGTGCAGATGGACAGCAGTCTAATCTCGTCTTCCGACGGGCAACGGTCTTCCCGACGGACAACGGTCTTCCCGACGGACAGCGGTCTTCCGACGGACATCAGTCTCCCGGCGGACAACGATCCCTTCGGGGCAAAGGGTTGCCCCCACGGGGGTTCTTCCCTTGCGTGTCAGGGTTTCCCTGCGCGCCCTTCTGTTCGTCAGCGCTCTCCTGTTCGTCAGCGCTTTCAAGATGATCTTCCCTGCGGTTCCTGTTACGTGCCCTGTGCGCCCACGTTCGCCCTCGCGATCTAGAACTTCGGTTCAGGTCGGGGTCAAGGACTCTTCTTCTTTGCGCAGGCTTCCACGCGTAGCCTTCTGCTCGTCAGCGATCATCAGCTCGTCAGCGATCATCAGCTCGTCAGCGATCATCAGCTCGCCAGCGATCGTCAGCTTCAGCGATCATCAGCTCGCCAGCGATCTCCGGATCGCCCACGTGTGTTACAGCTGGCACGCCAACGTTCTCCAACACTTCTGAAGGAACATGGTTCGCCAGCTACTAGCTCAACTGCGGATGCTGATCGCCATCGCGCGACCCTCAACTGCAGATGCTGATCGCCATCGCGCGACCCTCAACTGCGGATGCTGATCGCCATCGCGCGACCCTCAACTGCGGATGCTGATCGCCATCGCGCGACCCTCAACTGCGGATGCTGATCGCCATCGCGCGACCCTCAACTGCGGATGCTGATCGCCATCGCGCGACCCTCAACTGCGGATGCTGATCGCCATCGCGCGACCCTCAACTGCGGATGCTGATCGCCATCGCGCGACCCTCAACTGCGGATGCTGATCGCCATCGCGCGACCCTCAACTGCGGATGCTGATCGCCATCGCGCGACCCTCAACTGCGGATGCTGATCGCCATCGCGCGACCCTCAACTGCGGATGCTGATCGCCATCGCGCGACCCTCAACTGCGGATGCTGATCGCCATCGCGCGACCCTCAACTGCGGATGCTGATCGCCATCGCGCGACCCTCAACTGCGGATGCTGATCGCCATCGCGCGACCCTCAACTGCGGATGCTGATCACCATCGCACCCTTTCACGCGATCATTCACCTGCGCATGCTGCTCGCCATCGCACAACCCTGAACGATTGCCCGCTTACGCATGCTGCTCCTCATCGCACAACCCTGAACGATCGCCCTCTTGCGGATGCTGATCACCATCGCACCCTTTCACGCGATCATTCACCTGCGCATGCTGCTCGCCATCGCACAACCCTGAACGATTGCCCGCTTACGCATGCTGCTCCTCATCGCACAACCCTGAACGATCGCCCTCTTGCGGATGCTGATCACCATCGCACCCTTTCACGCGATCATTCACCTGCGCATGCTGCTCGCCATCGCACAACCCTGCACGATTGCCCGCTTACGCATGCTGCTCCTCATCGCACAACCCTGAACGCTCGCCCTCTTGCGGATGCTGATCACCATCGCACCCTATCGCGATCATTCACCTACACATGCTGCTCGCCATCGCTTACCGCCAGCGATCTTCTTCACCTACGCGGCAGCACGATCCCTCGCCGTCACGCCCATTCGCCTGCGCGCCCGCGCGATCGCTCGCCTGCGCGCCCGCGCGATCGCTCGCCTGCGCGCCCGCGCGATCGCTCGCCTGCGCGCCCGCGCGATCGCTCGCCTGCGCGCCCTCGCGACCGCTCGCCTGCGCGCCCGCGCGACCACTCGCCTGTGCGCCCGCGCGACCATTCGCCTTTGCGCGACCGTTCGCCCTCGCGCGACCATAGTTCGCGGCGAATTCCACAGCCGGTGGTAGCAGCAGGGACGCGTGCTCCTAGGCGGCACTCGGGATCACCTCCATCCAAGCACAGGTTGGTAGTGCAGGACGAAGACAGGTCAGTACAGCATTCTTCCCACCTTCTTTTCAGGCAGGAACCGTCGTGTCCTCTCCAAAGGATCGCCCGATCCCTTTCACCTTAGCGAGGATTTCGGACTCTGTGTCCTTGGAGCAGCAGACATGGTTTGATCCGCTGGCACGGGCGTTAATGAGGTTTATGAAACCAGCACTCACCGGCCAGGGTAACAAACCAGCGGCTGTCTCTCCTACGCTGAAGAGAAAGAGAGGAGTGGACTTCGTGGTGACCTCCCCCAGGGCGAAGTTGGTTCCCAAGAGGTCGGTCTCGAGGGTCCCCTCTCCTGCACGAGTACTCTCTCCTTCTCCCGCCCTGGAAGGATTTTTGGCGGGGGGGCTTTCCGTTGAAGATTTCTCCATCGGACAAGGGGTGACTGCTTACCTCTTCCTCTGGGAGCTTACCAGGTTCTTTCCCTCCTCGGTTACGGCCCGAGGTTTGGTTCAAGGAAGCTACAGGAAGATCAAGGGTACTTTCCTCCTCTCGAGCTCAGGCACCTTGGCCTTTCGTCGTTAAGTATCTACTTGCGGACAAGCTCGATGTTGTACCATCTGGACGCACTGACTGAAGGCTTCCTTCGGGTGTCTCATCTGTGGAGGTCAACGACCTCAGACACCCTTCCATCCTTGAGAAGAGTTTTGTCTTTGCCCAAGGACAGAGACTTAAACATCTGCTGTGCGGAGTAAATCGACTTCCGGTTTCACTCCTCCAAGGCGCTTTCTTCCAGACTCTGCAGGGCTCCAGCTCCCTTTTCTTTCAACCACGTCGGCCTAAGTTATCGGCTACGACAACTGGGACAAGGTGTCCAATTGTAGTTTCCTCCTGTCAGGAACAGATGGCACGGGAGACTCCCCCGGGGGGGCATAGTCCTAAAAGGAGTTCACGAACTCTAGGATTGCAGGTTTTTTCGCTGGGAGGATGCTTAAGGTTACTCATCCGAATGACAGCTTCCCGATGCCCATTCCCGCACAATCTCTGTGAGTAGCCAAGGATATCGCGCCTGCCGTCTCTGTCAGCGAATTCAGTGTCTCTGAACCTCTATGCCATAGCATCAGCAGAGTTGCCCGGTTGGGCAGAATGATCCATACCTTAGGCGAAGGTCTTCCTTAGGATCATCGACGGCTTCACCCCCGGCCCCCTCAGTCGATCCTTTCTTGTAAGGAAGGATCTGAGAGGGGATGTCCATAGTCGACCTCTCAGCCCTGATCAAGTTTGTCGAACAAACTTCGGCCAGCGTAGACCAGCAGAATCGATCAGACTGGTAACGAGGCGACAGGACTCCTTTAACCCTGGATCGGAAGGACGGGTACTTTCAGTTTCCATTCCATCCATCTTCCAGGGTGCTCGTCGAATTCAGCCTAAACTGCAAGTATTCCTGCTTATGATGCAGTGTGGCTATCCCGCCGTGGCATAGCAGGTTTGTTTCCCCAGAGAACTCTCCCTGCCTTCCTCTTGGCCGCTCAGGTGCAGACTTCCGCCTCCTCTGCTGTTTGGAGGGCTGGTCAACTCCGGTAGGCTCGGGTTTCGACCTTCTTCAGCGCCGGGAAAAGCTTCCGAATGCTGACCATGAGTGTGGGCTCATGGTATTTTGCTTGGAGCCTTCTCTTCCTCTGCCTCAACATCTGGAGTATCTGGCCATGATATTGAGTCAACGGCCTTACCACGTTGGAAACCCCGCTTCTCGTCCGTCCAGCGAGGTTAAGCAACGTCGGTACTTGGATGGGTGGCCACCTGGGGACGCCAGATTCTGTTACCACATCCTCCGAGCCTTCCTTTCGGTTCACCGTGGCAAGACTGAGGAGAGTCGCAGTACCTGTTCTCAGTCAAGCAGAGTTTTCAGCCCTACCTTGGAACGTTTCCTAGTTCTTCTTTCCTCATTGACCCGTTTATAGTCCGAACGGTCGCCTCAGGATAAGTTCCATGTGGGGCGATCCAAGTTCCGGTGGCTTCAGGCAATGTTTAACCGGACTCCCTGGCCCTATGGGACCAGCGGAACTATTAAACCTGCAATGGGTGTTGACCTATGGAGCCTCTTGATGGTAGTGGATATTCTCGTCCTTTCCCCACATTCTTGATGCGGTTCTCGGACTCGTCAAAGGAAAGGGGGGGGGGGGCATGTTCCGGTCCAGGCCTATGGTCAAGACCTGAAGGATACCTCTCCATCATTCAGGCAGGCTTAAGGGCCTTAGTCTGGCCCCTCTTCAGATCCTACCGCTCCTGCCAAGTCGCCCCGTTGCGTGTCGACTTCATGCTAACCAGCAGGGGACGCATTTTCACACCTTCACATCTTGCAGTAGAGATATCGGGATGATTGAGATTCTCTCAATTCCACCATCGGCTCTCTCATTCCAGGCAGGGGAATGTTTCTCTCAGACTATCCGAGCAGAGCCTCATAGAGAGAGTGTACCTAGGGGTCTTTGACCTTGGGTAACCAGCAAGTGCTGGTCTGGGGGACCTGATCGCGACAGCTTGGAACCTCAAGCTTCCGCTAGTTTTCCCCCCAGTCTCAGACCCCGAGACTCTGGCAAGATGCATTCCGGTGATGGTGGGACAACTTCGACGCCTGCGTCTTCCCTCCTTTTTGTCTGCGGACAATGGGTCTCAACAAAACCAGGTTGTCTGTCAACCTTTCAATGGGAGAGCTCCACTGGGACTATGTGCAGAACGGTTTCTGGACCCTCTGCTTCCCCTGACGGAACTCCCGGGAGAGCTTCTCCCACGGCGCAGACTACTCAAGCAACCACACTGCGACATCTCTCCCGAACCGGGGCGTCGCTTCGGCTTCATGCCTGGAGACACTACGCTTCCTCCTCTAGAAGAGACAACCCGCTACAGTCGCGGTACGGAGGTCGCGTCATCTGCGATAGTCATCCACAGGGGTCTCCCAGGCAAAGTGAAGAGTCTAAGGTGGTTGGTGCCGTGGGAGATATACCTCTTCCCGTGAGGCCTCTTCTCCAGCAATAACGGTCTTATTGCCTTTCGGCGGGAGGAAACTCCTTTCCGCTCTTGGCAATGAAGCCTGTCGCTCAGCCTTTCCCTGACCTTCAGGCTTAAAGGAATAACTTTTTCCTGCCCGCTGGATCTATCCTCGCTCATGCGAAGCTACGATCGTCCCTGCCCTAGTCGGAGGAAGACCTCCAACTTGGAGCATGGCTCGGACTTTTAGTCCTTTAAGAGATCTTCTCAAGACCCTTTTACGACAGGCCTCGGATTGTATTCCGCCCTGGGTCTTCTGCTCACTCTGGCCACGGCCAGTGTGTAAGCAATCTTCTTGGTCTCTTACTACTCCCCCCCTTTCTAAGGAAGAGGGGAAGGCAACATTCAGGCTCGCTCCTGAGTTGTTGGCTAGACTCAGAATCTGAGGGTCCCGACCCTTCGGTCCGATTCATTCAAGATTTTGAGTCTCCATTCTGTGTCTGATGTCCCAAGACCTTCTCTTTCTTGCCAGTACAGGAATCGAGAGGTTAGCGCTGGGAACAGCTGCAGTTTGGCCTCAGTTGCAGCCGATTTGGGAACACAAGGAGGACATGGGGGGAGAGTCACCAGTATACCTCTTCAGCCCGGACTCAAGGACATTCATCTCGACCTGTCTTCAGACCCTCCCCCGTCACGTCGCCCTACAGCACGATGTTGGATACATCGCAACGTCCCTCGCCTTCGAGTAATACTACTCTGTGACGCAGGTGCTACAAGCTGGAGTCTGGAAGCGTCTGATGACCTTCGCAGCCCGCTTCCTGCAGGGCGTGACCCACAGGAGTCTCGATACGTTTTCTATCGCTCTGTGGTGGCTACACAACAGCTGGTCTAACCTCAGGCTCCTTTTTGGACAGGTAGCAGAAGGTTGAGGGCATTGTTATCAGGTTTTAGTCTGCATGAACGAAAGAAGTATGTCTGGCCCTTACTTCTTTCTTCATCATCCCCTCTACGGGGAAGCAGCATCCTGGTCTCTGCATAGCTGACCTCGAACCTCTGCAGGTAAACCATGCTTCCTTGTGTTCCGAGTATTGAGTCAATACTGTCGCGTCCCCCATACCCTGACGAGGTGGTATTGGGAACGTCTTAACCCAGAGTTCCTTCTGGAACTCCAGGTCAACTGCCTAAGACGGGTCACACTTCTTCCTTCACACACAAGCTTACGTAGGCCACATGGTTCCTTGCGGTGCAAGGAACTTGTGAGGTGCAGGGACTCCTTTTCTCGAGTGCGACTCACTCGGATTCTGAGTCCCCGGGTAAAGCCAAAGCCAGTATGGCTGGGGACTTTCCACCCTTCCTAAGGGATAAGTCACCCTTTGTAAATAGCGTGGTTTGTATTTCGGTTACGGAACAAATGACAAATTCGAAGATAATTTGTATTTTTCCTAACCATACAAACCTTAGCTATTTACACATATTTGCCCGCCAGCCCTGTCCCCCAAGACAAGTCCTACCTCTAAGTGAAAGTGAGTATTCACCTGTGTGTGAGGGGGAGGAGGGGTAGCTAGCTACCACTCCCCTACCCCCCCGCTAACTAGCGCGGGGGTAATACACCCTCGTTAAATTCTAATGGCTCGCCATTTCAGCTACGCTAAAAGTAATAACCCTTTGTAAATAGCTAAGGTTTGTATGGTTAGGAAAAATACAAATTATCTTCGAATTTGTCATTTTTCTAAGGTGAAGATGAACCTCTTAAACTGATTGAATATTGATTTTCGACCCTTTTACGTAATATAACATAGCATTAATTAACATAACCTTAACATGAACTCTGCAGTATTGTTTGTTTCTTCCAGATGGAGTTATTTCTATTGCAGGTGGGCAATGGTTGTACTGTACAGTATAAGTAAAGCAATGTAACCTGTAAAAAGTACAGGTCATACATGAATTAAATCAAATACTTTGGCTGGCTTCCACTTGACCGTACTAATAATTAAATCGTTCCGATACGAATACAAACCTTCAATTTACCAAGAGTAGATTTACTGTGAGCTGGTGTACTTAGTAAAAAAAACTTTGAGCGAGGTGGCAGCCATCCTCCCAACAAGTGAAGGGATAGCAGGAAAGACTTCAGCTTTGCCAGCACACTCCCTTGCTCAACCACTTTTAATTGCATGCAGTACTTCCTGGGGGGGGGGGGGGGAGGTGATGGTGGAACCATGGGTTAGTATAGTTAGGAAAATACAAATTACTTCTAGATTTGTCATTTGTTTCAACCAGAATACAAACCCTTGTTCTTTACTAGGAGACTTGCCAAAAGGTGGGGGCTAATTTTTATACTTCACCTGTAGCGTAAAGTGATGTTGGGGTCATGCTATTTGACTTGTTGTTAGCACGAACTCTTCTTGTAAGCTAATTGGAAAGCCCATAGATTTAACAATCTAAATTGATTAACTCTTTATCTTGAAATAAATTGGGTATGCTAAGTACTTTTGTACACTTGTTTAATCATCTTTCACAAACATTTTAGATCCTTATTTTTTCTTTTTGCCACTCATAGTTTATCACTGCTGCACTGTAGTCAATTAATGCAAAATACATTTAATTTCCAGACATACTTGAAGACTGAAATGGTAGCTCTTGTGATACTGGTAAATGCACTTTGTCACCTTGAATTATTCTTATTTAAACTAACTTTAAACTTTTTTTAACAACTTTTTTTTATACAGCTCCATTGTAAAGAAATTTTGTATGGCTACTATCCAACCCTTATCTTAGGCATACATATTATACTGGATGTTTTACTTTGCTTTTACCTTAAGTAAGATTATAATTTTCCCTACAGGAAAACTGATTCCACCTTTTGTCTCAGAAGAAATAAGTAAACATTAACTTAAATAACTGTAACCAGCAGTGATGTTTATAAAATACGTTATTTAAAGGCCATTCATGAATGTCAGAGGCAAGGGACAGTGGCAATGCCCTAGCTAGCAGGACAATGTCCTGGCCTAGGGGCTGACCGTATATTATCATTATTACAAGCTAAGCTATAACCATAGTTGGAAAAGCAAGATGATATAAGCCCAAGGGCTCCAACAGGGAAAAAAAGTAGCCCAGTGAGGAATGGAAACAAGGAAATAAACAAACTACAAGAGAAGTAATAAACAATCAAATCAAAATATTTCAAGAACAGTTACATCATTGAATTAGATCTTTCATATATAGACTATAAAAACTTGAAAAAGGGAACGGAAATAAGATAGAGCAGTGTGTTCGAGTATACCCTCAAGCAAGAGAACTCAAATCCAAGACAGTAGAAGGCCATGGTACAGAGGCTACGCCACTCCCCAAGACTAGAGAACAATGGTTTGATTTTGGAGTGTCCCTCTCCAAGAAGAGCTGTTAACCATAGCTAAAGAATCTCTTCTACCCTTACCAAGAGGAAAGTAGCCACTGAACAATTACACTGCAGTAGTTAACCCCTTTAGCGAAGGAGAATTGTTTGGTAATCTTAGTGTTGTCAGATGTATAAGAACAGGAGAATGTAGAAAGAATAGGCCAGACTATTCGGTGTATGGGTAGATAAAGACAAAATTAGCCTTAACCAAAGAGAGGGATCCAATATAGTACCGTTTGGCCGGTCAAAGGACCCAATAACTCTCTAGTGGTAGTATCTCAACGGGTGGCTGGTGCCTTGGCCAACCTACTACCTACCTACATATGATCAGTACCCAAGCCCCTCAACACCCACGCCAGGACCAGGTAGGACCAGGCAATGACTGCTGATGACTCAGCAGGTAGATCTGTAGGCTCCCCCAAGCCAGACCACCCATTCTTAATTCACAAGGATGGTGAGAGTGCAGACACTACAGGAAACAATCTAACTTGAGCGGGATTCGAATCCCAGCCGACAAATCACCAGACAGGGACGATTTTTCCTAAGGGAAATAGGACAATTTGCATAACTGTATTTGAGATCATAGGAAATTTATGACTAAAATGTAAAAGTTCTATGAAAGGGAAGAGGAAAGCTGGTTCTGTTATGGGTTTGGTCAAGAATTCACACTGTGTATGAAGTACATTACTGTGATTTTCAAATATTGATTGTCCTTGCATGCCACAAAACTAACTACGTTGACACTCAATCTACCGTTACTTCTATCATTCATCTATAATAGAAATTGTGAGCAACTTTAGATATGTTTAATTGATTTTTCCCTTCATTTTAGTGCATGTCGACCCGAGCTATATTGATCCCAACAGACGTATATTAGCCCCGTGAAATCCAAACTTAACTCATTTAACATTTTGTTGAATGCAATTTTTTTTAACTACTTGGATAATAATATCATAGCATCTTGAATGTTTTGAAACGACTGCATAAATATAAAAATGTATACCTAATATATAAGAGTCTACATATTATACATCACGAGCAGTGAGGGGAAAAGTATTGCATATGGTTCCCTCTTTTTTCATTTCACTTTATAAGCTGTCAATTCATAAAACATGAAACATCTGTGTATTTTTCAACCAACTCCTCCCCCCACCCAAAAAAAATACGATTATAAAAACATTCTAGAGAATAGAGCAACATATAGATTAAATAATCATGTATAAGATGTATCCGGGTTTTTTTTCCAGATGAACGAGGAAGGCATTGATGGAGTAATAAAAAGTACTCTGAACAGGCCGAAACAATAATGACCTCTTTGTATACTTTTAATGATAAATAGCATAACATTAATTTATTTATATTATAAAAAAATATGTTATAAGTAGTATAGTCACGAAAGTAAGAATCATAAGATTTATCTCTTGAAACCTGGAACCTACGCCTGGACACCTGACAAACTGAAATCGTTTTAATCTTTCTTTGATAGGCTATCGTTACCAACTACCAGTATCAAATCATCCAGCCATTGCCCTTTTATCATATTTGGTAAACTTATACGACTTTAATCCGCAAGATGTTCGTTGGAGATACTTACTGGATATGATAAATGTCGTAGTGTAAAATGTCAGTGATTCTTATCTTTTCCTATCTAGGCTAATCTAGTATCTGGCTTAATCCAAAACAGCTGTTGCTTTCACATCTGTATTGAGACATGTATACTTGATCGTTGCATTTATTAATATGTTTCTGCATACTTTGTCTTTATAATTTTTTGGTAAAAATCCTGTCCTTTACAAAAATAAATAATCCTCCTGTAACACTCTGGTTTTTAGGTTCCTCGTGGTTAGTATCACACACACACAATATATATATATATATATATATATATATATATATATATATATATATATATATATATATATATATATAGAGAGAGAGAGAGAGAGAGAGAGAGAGAGAGAGAGAGAGAGAGAGAGAGAGAGAGAGAGAGAGTGTGTGTGTGTACGTACTTTGGACAAACAGTGTTTCTCAAAATATGAGGTCAAAATTTAAAGAAGGTAAGCGTGGGATGGAGAGATTTTGATAAACAAAATAAGATCATGAAAGTAAATTGCCACTTTCTCTAAAAAATAAACTATTTAATCAGACGGTTCTATCGTTATTAACTTATGCATCGGAAACTTGGAACCTTACTAAAGCATTAAAACAAACTAGTTACAACTCAAAAAGCTATGGAAAGAATAATTATGGGAATAACTATGGATATGAGAGAAAACTAAAGTAGAGAATATTCTAAGTAAGAAAAAAATGGACATGGACAGGACGTCATATAATGAGAATAGCAGATATTAGATGGACATTAAGAATAACAGAATGGGTCCTTGGAGATTGCAAAAGAAGCAGGGGAAGGAAGAGAAGACGATGAATTGACCAGCTAAGAGAGAGAGAGAGAGAGAGAGAGAGAGAGAGAGAGAGAGAGAGAGAGAGAGAGAGCGTCACCGTCACCGTGCAGTGTTGCCAGATGGGTTAGACTAAATTTCCCTGTTTTGGTCTTCAAAAATTCCCCTTTTCAAGCAAACTTTCCCTGTTTTGTAAAATATATATTAACCTGTTTTGTAATATATATATATATATATATATATATATATATATATATATATATATATATATATAGATAGATAGATAGATAGATAGATAGATAGATAGATAATACAAATTTACTAAAAGAAATACTGAATATATACTATGTTTTTTAGGACAAAATATTTTTTTCATAATTGTGTAAATGGTATTCTCTAAAATATCCATCCCTGCTCTTTATTAAATGTTATTTTTCTTCCTTCAGACTAGAGAAAATTAAAAAAAAAATTAATGAAGGAAAAATAAATTCTTATTACTTTTACTTTTAGTGTACTGAACCATTTTCTTAAAGTACAACAGCAGCCATACACCTGAGATAAGTCGGTATTATTCCAAGTAAATAGTAAAATTATCTCTAACATGAAGACTGACTCTGTTGTTTACCTATTTTCTGATATAAATTCTTTGGGTTGGATTGAAAGTTTCTTTAATCCCATACTGAAGGTATCCCTTGCCTTTTTATTTTAGATTTCACGGCTTCTCCAATTTTTTTTTGACCATCTATCCTGCTTTTCATATATATATATATATATATATATATATATATATATATATATATATATATATATATATATATATATATATATGTGAAATCTTCCAACAGAATTTCCCTGTTTTCCTCTCTATTTTGAAGTGTTTTCCCTTTTTCCATTTTGGACCCAAATTTTCCCTAAAACAGGGAAATTTCCCTCCATCTGGCAACACTTGCTCTTTATCTTTGGGTACTATGACTGACTGTCTATGAGCCCCCGTCCGGAATCTGTGTGTGTGTGTGTGTGTGTGTGGGCGTACAAAGCATAAACAGAGCCATTCAGAATTTAATATTAATGGCATTTAACTTTCCTTGACCTTCCTCACTTAAGTGCTAATCTCTTAAACGTCCCGAAGATACTTCTCGATCCAGGTGCTCGATAATTATGACCTTTGGGAATATTAATCTATCTGGTCCCTTCTTATCTGGATTAGCGACTGATCGAAGGCCTGAGAATTCTGAATCATTTGTTTTTCGAAGGAGCAAACACACGTACGTATACACACACCAGAACTCGCTGTATGGGTCCTGGTGAGAGCGCATACACACACACACACACACACACACACACATACACACACATACACACACAAACACACACAAAGAGTTGTAAAGCATCTTGTCCTAAAACCGTTGGGTCCATATCAATTAAAAATCAAATTTAGTTACAAACATAGATAATTATTTGCAATTCCTAAACGAGAAGTATATCTCTTAACGAGGCTTTGCTGTCTGAAAATTGAATATTTATGATAACAAAAACGTTGATTTTTTTTTTTTAAACGAAAAAGATAAGGAACTTCTCAAGAAAGTTATAACGAACAATTTAATTAAGTCTATTTCTTATATTTTTTTCGGGCTTTGAATTTGAATTTTGAATTCTTATAACAAGAACGTGCTTATATAAAAAAAAATATAATTTAAACTAATTATTCCAAACATATTTAATGTATAGAGTCTCATTCTTTACGAGATGAAATCAACATCAACAATAACAAAAACAAAATTCATAATACAAATAGTTGTGGAATGATCTTCCTAACCGGGTAGTTGAATCAGTGGAACTTCAAAAGTTCAAACTTGCAGCAAATGTTTTTATGTTGAACAGGCTGACATAAGTCTTTTTACAGTTTATATATGAAATACCGGTTTAATGTTCTTAAAACTTTTATTTCCATTGTTTATTTATTTCCATATTTCCTTTCTTCACTGGGCTTTTTTTCCCCTATTGGAGCCATTGGGCTTTTAGCATCTTGCTTCTTCAACTAGGGTTGTAGTTTAGCTAATAATAATAATAATAATAATAATGATGATGATCTTCTTCTTCTTTGTCTGCATTTTTCCCACTTTTAATAATAATAATAATTATAATAATAATAATAATAATAATAATAAGTCAGAAACTGCGTTTGTAAACCCAACCTAATCTCGTATATATATTAACCCTAACGACAAGGCAATCTATTCCTTTACCTCTACAAGATATTGAGTCCTTAATCTCAACCCATTCCTTTGTGCTTTGCTTTTACTGTCCTGGGGTAGAGTTCTCTTGTTTGAAGGTACACTCAGGCACACGATTCTATCTTATTTCTCTTCCTCTTGTTTTGTTATAGTTTTTATAGTTTATATAGAAAATATTTACTTTAATGTTGTTACTGTTCTTAAAATATTTTATTTTTCCTTGTTTCCTTTCCTCACTCGGCTATTTTCTCTATTGGGGTCCCTGGGCTTGTAACATCCAGCTTTTCCAGCTAGGGTTGTAGCTTAGCAAGTAACAATGATAATAATAATAACAATAATAATAATAATTCCCTTTGAACACACACATATATATTATACGTATAGATATACATAAACATTATACATGTTCATTGCATACATATACATTATAGTAGGTTGGCCAAGGCCCCAGCCACCCTTGAGATACTACCGCTAGAGAGTTATTTGGTCCTTTGATAGGCCAGCCAGTACTACATTGGATCCCTCTCTCTGGTCACGGCCCATTTTTCTTTTACCCAAACATACACAGAATAGTTTGGCTTATTCTTTACACATTCTCCTATTTACTCATACATTTGACAACACCGAGATTACCAAACAATTCCTCTTCACTCAAAAGGTTAACTACTGCTCTGTAATTGTTCAATGGCTACTTTTCTCTTGATAAGGGTTGAAGAGCTTCTATAGCTACGATAAGCAGTTCTATTAGGAGAAGGACACTCCAAAACCAAACCATTGTTCTCTAGTGTTGGGTAGGGCCATAGCTTATGTATCATGGTCTTCCATTGTCTTGACCTTGGGTTAGAGTTCTCTTGCTTGAGGGTAAATTCTGGCCCAGTATTCTATCTTATTTCTCTTCTTGTTACTTTGAAGTTTGTATAGTTTATATATGAAAGATTTATGTTGTTATTGTTCTGAAACCTCTCGTAGTTTATTTCCTTATTTCTTTTCCTCACTTTGCTATTTGCCCGTTGGAGTCCTTGGGCTTATAGCATCCTGCTTTTCTAACTAGGGATGTAGCTTAGCAAGTCATAATAATAATAATAATAATAATAATAATAATATATGTAGCCTACTATATATATTTATGTATTGTATATATGTATACACACACAAATATATATATATATATATATATATATATATATATATATATATATATACTGTATATATATATATATATATATATATATACAGTATATATATATATATATATATATATATATATATATATATATATATATATATACTGTATATATATATATATATATATATATATATATATATAGAGAGAGAGAGAGAGAGAGAGAGAGAGAGAGAGAGAGAGAGAGAGAGAGAGAGAGAGAGAGAGAGAGAGAGAGAGAGAGAGAGAGAGGAGAAAGTAGGCCAATATATAAATTCCCTTAGTTTTTGATAAAGAAAAAATTATGCTCCATAAAATTTCCAATGAGAATTTGTATAGGGCTTACAGAAAATGTTTATTTTAAAAGTACATTTATCATATCAATTTAGTTTAATTAGTCAAAGAAAAATTGAAACCTTCCATGAGATGGAAATTTTTTTTATTGTCCAATAGAGAAATACTTTTTGATCACAATAGAAAAATTAAATACAAAAAACAATGATTAAAATGTCATATACATAACTCTATTTGCGTACTAAAATTCTAAACATTAAAATATTAGTTGATTAATTAATGTTTTCATAATTCAAAATAGCTAGTAAGGATTAAGAATGTGTTTGAAAAATAGATTAACAAAACAATTTTCAATATGAATTAATATATTTAAAATAAGACCATTTTCAATATGAATTCATATATTTAAAATAAGAAAATTTTCAATATGAATTCATATATTTAAAATAAGAAAATTTTCAATATGAATTCATATATTTGAAATAAGAAAATTTTCAATATAAATTCATATATTTAAAATAAGAAAATTTTCAATATGAATTCATATATTTAAAATAAGAACATTTTCAATATGAATTCATATATTTTAAATAAGAAAATTTTCAATATGAATTCATATATTTAAAATAAGAAAATTTTCAATATGAATTCATATATTCAAAATAAGACCATTTTCAATATGAATTCATATATTCAAAACAATACCATTTTCAACATGAATTCATATATTTAAAACAAGACAATTTTCAATATGAATTCATATTAAAACAAGACAATTTTCAATATGAATTCATATATTCAAAACAAGACCATTTTCAGTATGAATTCATATAATCAAAACAAGGCCATTTTCAATATGATTTAATATATTCAATGTACATATATGATGTTTAAATATGTGTCTATAAACACGCGCACACACACACACACTCACCCACACACACACACACACATATATATATATATATATATAAATATATATATATATATATATATATATATGTATATATATATATGTGTGTGTGTGTGTGTATGTATATATATATATATATATATATATATATATATATATATATATATATATATATAATTATATAGATAAAAAGAAAAAAAAGAGACTTATGTAAATGTTTAACATTATTGGAAGAAGTCTTTTCATTTACATCTACATTATAAATGTAATAATTTTACGGATCTCTCTCTCTCTCTCTCTCTCTCTCTCTCTCTCTCTCTCTCTCTCTCTCCTGTTTTATTTATGAAATCTGGAAATAATTTCTGATTTCCAAAATCATAAATGTCTTACGATAATTATACAAACAGGCTTCTTTGCGGCACGGCCAACTAACATAAAATCGTAAATAATAATAAATAATAAATAATATCAATAAATGATAATAATAACAATAACGATAGCAACAACAACAACAACAACAACAACAATAATAATAATAATAATAATAATAATAATAATAATAATAATAATAATAATAATAATAATAATGATAATAATAACACAGGTTAATGATTATGAAAATTGTATCAGTTATACCACATAATTACTTTACATTCGGTGCGCTTAAGATTCACGAGCCCTACATATATATCTGATAGAGTTGTTTTTAAGAAAGAATTGTTTTGAGAAAGGGTTGTTTTTAGAACGAATTGCTTAGAGAAAGAATTGTGTGGAGAAAGAATGATTTTGAGAAAGAATTGTGTGGAAAAAGAATTATTTTGAGAAAGAATTGTTTTGAGAAAGAATTGTTTATAGAAAGAATTGTTTTGAGAAAGAATTGTTTTGAGAAAGAATTGTTTTGAGAAAGAATTATTTTAAGAAAGAATTGTTTTGAGAAAGAATTGTTTATAGAAAGAATTGTTTATAGAAAGAATTATTTTGAGAAAGAATTGTTTTGAGAAAGAATTGTTTTGAGAAAGAATTGTTTATAGAAAGAATTGTTTTGAGAAAAAAATGTTTATAGAAAGAATTGTTTACAGAAATAATTGTTTTCATAAAGAGTGTAACCAATTGATTGATTTGCGTCTATATAGTGACGCAACTGTCTAGGTCATTGATATAAAAATGGGAAGCTAAAAATAGAATTCCTTTTTATTATATCAATCTGATGATGAAGTTTGTGCATCAAAAAATCTACGAGAAAAGAATTGGGGTATGTTATACAATAAAAATAATCTGATGTTTCAGAATTCATAATAAAAGTTAATCATATATATCAAATTGGAATTTATAATCCATTCTTTTGTTAAGAAAATTTTCGGCATGCATGTAAAGGACAGTAGCAACACCAAAATTTATGAAAATTGGTAGAAAATTTTCAGAGTATCGTAGGCGGTCCATATTTAGAGAAAGACAAATAGTGACAGGGCAAACTCCCTTAATCTTATTGTCTTAGAGATATGGCCTCCAGTCAGCTTCGTAGATCTCGTCCAGAGTGATAATTACTTTCGTGAGGGAAACACGTCTGAGGACTTCTTTTGAAGCGCAGAATGTCCACATTTGCCACACTCATGCAACGAGTGAGGAGCATTTTCCTAACAAATTCCAACAGAGACCAAGACGCGGGTCGTGATAGATTTCCGGGCATAGCAAATCAAAATTCCGTTAATTCTAAGGCGGGGGACGCTCATAATATCAAAACTCCATTTGTAGCCGGTGGCTTATCCATCTGCGTAAACAATAGTGAAGATGGTGTTTGTGTATCTCCAAGCGAAGTGGCATATGAATCGTTGAGGGATACTCGTCAGAATCTAGTGGATTTAGGAGTATCTGTCAATATGCCTCGCAAAGTGGTTAAACGTGAATTTCTCTACAGAAAAGATTGGGAAAATGGAAATGTACCAGCATCTTTCATTCGGCTTAAAGAAGTGGTTGGACGTAAAACTTTTAAAGAAACTCCTAGCAAAGTCGCACCAGTGCCTAACGATCTGCTTCCAAATGAAGTTAAAAGTGAATTTGAAGAGAGACAAGTGTCAAGCTATGAACTTCCAGGCGAGCTTAAAAATGACTCTGTTTGGGGTACTCCCAAAAAGTCAATAAAGACAAGAGTGCCAATCCGTTTACATTCCAGTGATGTTAAAAGGCAATCTATTTGTAAGACTTCTATCAAGTCTGGAGATGCAAAGGTGTCAATTAATATGCATCCCGGTAAAGTTGAGGGGAATTCTGGCAAGTCTGAAAATGCCCAACAAGTGTCAAATGATTTACCTCCCACTGAGGTAGAAGGGAAACATATGCGTGGCATTTTTACCGAGTCTGAAGATGCAGAAGTGTCAATTAACAAACCTTCCCATTTAGTTGAATGGGAATCTATTTGTAGATCTTCCTACGAATTAGCAGATGCAACATTGTCAACTAATTTTCTTGCCGGTGAGGTAAGTGGTACTCCGAGCAAGCTTGGTGTAAAAGCGTCAGTTAATATACCTCCAGGTGAAGTTGAAAGGGAATATAATTGTGACACTTTCAGGAAGTCTGAGGATATACAAATGTTACTTAATTTACTTCCCAGCAAGGATGGAATGTTTACTCGTGGTACTTCCAGCAAACGTGAAGATGCATTAGTGTCAAATGATTTCCCTTCAAGTGAGGTACAAAGAGAATCTATTTATAGAACCAACAGCCAGTCGAGAGATGCAGCAGTGTCGATCAATTTACCTCCAAGTTATAGAACCTCCAGCAAGTCGAGAGATGAGGCAGTGTCAATCAATTTACCTCCAAGTTATAGAACCTCCAGCAAGACGAGAGATGAGGCAGTGTCAATCAATTTACCTCCAAGTTATAAAACCTCCAGCAAGTCGAGAGATATGGCAGTGTCAATCAATTTACCTCAAAGTGAAACTCCAGTAAAATCTATTTGTGGTGAATCCAGCGAGTTTGAAGAGGCTAAGAGGTTAGTCAATTTCCCTCACATTGAAGTTGAAAGGGAGTGTATTTGTAGTACCTCCAAACAGTCTGACGAAATAGAAGTGTCAAATGATCTGCCCCCTAATGAGGTTAAAGGAGAACCTATTTGTAAAACTTCCAATGACTCTAAAAATGCTCAAGAAGTGTCAAGTAATTTACCACCAGATGAGATTGTAGGGGAATCTATTTCTACAACTGCCAGGGAGTTTGAAGAAGCAAAGTTTTCAAATAAGTCCCCTCCCAGTGATACTGATATAGAATATATCTGCATTGCCTCAACTGAATCTGAGGATATAAAGGTGTCAAATGATTCTTCTCCCAGTGAAAGTGAAATAGAATATATCTGCATTACTTCAACTGAATCTGAAGACATAAAGGTGTCAAATAATTCTCCTCTCAACGATACTGAAATAGAATACATCTGCATTAGTTCTACTGAATCTGAAGACATTAAGGTGTCAAATAATTCCCCTTCCAATGAACTGGAAGAGGAATCTATTTGTAAAGCTTCTAGAGAGTCTAAAGGTGCGGAAGTGGACGGAGGAGCTTTCCGTACAAGTTCCAGAAAATCTGAAGGCAGAAAAATTTCGTTTAATTTACCTCCAGAGGAGGATGGTGGTAAACTATCTAATCAAATGCCTATTGAGACTGGAAGTAAATATACTAGTCAACCTTTTACCGAGGCCAAACGTGAAACTGAATCTACCAGTCGACCTCCCAGCAAGACTAGGAGTGAATTTGCTAGTAGATCTGCCACGAGTAAATTTGCTAGTAGATCTGCCACGAGTGAATTTGCTAGTAGGTCTGCCACGAGTGAATTTGCTAGTATCTCTGCCAGCGAGATTGGAAATTTATCAGATAGCCTATCATCCACGGAGGCTGAAGGAGATTACATCAGTCACCTCCTCATCGAAGCTGCCAAGGAAAACACTAGCAGATCTAAAAGTGAAGTTAGCAACGCAGCAAAGGTCAATAGGCTGAAAGAGTCCGAGATTAGACTTCGCATCAAGCGCGAAAGGCAGATCTTCGAAGCGGAGATCAGATCCCAGGAGGAGAGACGGAAGAGAGGAGAGGAAGTGATAGGCGGGAATAAAAACGTCGTTCCTGCGGTCATTAAGATCTTCGATAAGTCTGGACGGTTGGTTGCTGAAAAGGCCTTCGAGTTCCCCGGCAGTTTTACGATGAGCAACGTCCTGACGCTTGTCAGGGCCTGGGTGCGGGCGGATGTAGGGCAGGCCTACGTCTATAGCGCCGACGGGGAGTTCCTCTCGCCCACAGATGACCTGAAGGTTCTGTATTTGGTCTATAAGAAAAGTGACAATCATCTTCATCTCAAATTCAAATTGGTTAAAACGACTTGTGAATATCTCAAGGAAAACTGAACAATTCAACATTTTTAATTATTTGTTGGCTATTTCGTATTACATTTGAATAGATCGTAGGTCCTTTTTATATCAAAATTGTGATTTAATTATTTAAGTATCTATAGGAAATATTTTCTTTAAGAGGAATTACTAGTTTTACTTGTTTTGAGAGCATAATTTGCATTAAAATTTTGTCTTGTTACATTTGAATAAATCTTATGTGACTTATATTTCAAAAATGTAATTTAATTATGATATTCTTTCAGTATTTATAGAGAATAATTTCTCTACGAGAAACCAATTATAAGAAATTTCTTGTTTTGAATATATGAACTCATATTTAAATTTTTTTTTGTTTTGAATATACGAATTCATATTTAAAAATTTTTTGTCTTGAATATATGAATTCATATTGAAAATTGTCTTGTTTTGAATATATGAATTCATATTGAAAATTTTCTTATTTTGAATATATGAATTCAAACTGAAAATTGTCTCGTTTTGAAATTATGAATTTATATTGAAAATTGTCTTGTTTTGAATATATGAATTCAAACTGAAAATGGTCTTATTTTGAATATATGAAATCATATTGAAAATGGTTTTGTTTTGAATATATGAATTCAAACTGAAAATGGTCTTGTTTTGAATATATGAATTCATATTGAAAATTGTCTTGTTTTAAATATATGAATTCATGTTGAAAATGGTATTGTCTTGAATATATGAATTTATATTGAAAATTGTCTTGTTTTGAATATATGAATTCATATTGAAAATTGTCTTGTTTTAAATATATGAATTCATATTGAAAATTGTCTTGTTTTGAATATATGAATTCATATTGAAAATATGAATATATGAATTCATATTAAAAACCGTCTTGTTTTGAATATATGAAATCATATAGAAAATGGTTTTGTTTTGAATATATGAATTCATATTGAAAATTGTCTTGTTTTGAATATATGAATTCATATTGAAAATGGTTTTGTTTTGAATATGTGAATTCATATTGAAAATGGTTTTGTTTTGAATATATGAATTCATATTGAAAGTTTTCTTGTTTTGAATATATTAAATCATATTGAAAACTGTCTTGTTTTGAATATATTAAATCATATCGAAAATTTTCTTGTTTTGAATATATGAATTCATATTGAAAATTTTCTTATTTCAAATATATGAATTCATATTGAAAATTTTCTTGTTTTGAATATATTAAATCATATTGAACACTGTCTTGTTTTGAATATATTAAATTATATTGAAAATGGTTTTGTTTTGAATATATGAATTCATATTGAAAATTGTCTTGTTTTAATATGAATTCATATTGAAAATTGTCTTGTTTTAAATATATGAATTCATGTTGAAAATGGTATTGTTTTGAATATATGAATTCATACTGAAAATGGTCTTGTTTTGATTATATGAATTCATATTGAAAATGGTTTTGTTTTGAATATATGAATTCATATTGAAAATTGTCTTGTTTTAATATGAATTCATATTGAAAATTGTCTTGTTTTAAATATATGAATTCATGTTGAAAATGGTATTGTTTTGAATATATGAATTCATACTGAAAATGGTCTTGTTTTGATTATATGAATTCATATTGAAAATGGTTTTGTTTTGAATATATGAATTCATATTGAAAATTGTCTTGTTTTAATATGAATTCATATTGAAAATTGTCTTGTTTTAAATATATGAATTCATGTTGAAAATGGTATTGTTTTGAATATATGAATTCATACTGAAAATGGTCTTGTTTTGATTATATGAATTCATATTGAAAATGGTTTTGTTTTGAATATATGAATTCATATTGAAAATTGTCTTGTTTTAATATGAATTCATATTGAAGATTGTCTTGTTTTAAATATATGAATTCATGTTGAAAATGGTATTGTTTTGAATATATAAATTCATATTGAAAATTGTCTTGTTTTAGATATATGAATTCATATTGAAAATGGTCTTATTTTGAATATATGAATTCATATTGAAAATTGTCTTGTTTTGAATATAGGAATTCATATTGAAAATTTTCTTATTTCAAATATATGAATTCATATTGAAAATTTTCTTATTTTAAATATATGAATTCATATTGAAAATTTTCTCATTTTAAATATATGAATTCATATTGAAAATGGTCTTGTTTTGATTATATGAATTCATATTGAAAATTATCTTGTTAATTTATTTTTCAAACACATTCTTAATCCTTACTAGCTATTTTGAATTATGAAAGCATTAATTAATTAATTAATATTTTAATGTTTAGAATTTTAGTACGCAAATAGAGTTATGTATATGACATTTTAACCATTGTTTTTTTGTATTTAATTTTTCTATGGTGATCAAAAAGTATTTCTCTACTGGACAATAAAAAAATTTCCATCTCATGGAAGGTTTCAATTTTTCTTTGACTAATTAAACTAAATTGATATGATAAAGGTGCTTTTAAAATAAGCCTTTTCTGTAAGCCCTATACAAATTCTTATTGGAAATTTTACCGAGCATAATTTTCTTTATCAAAACTAAGGGAATATAAATATGTAATTAATATATATTATTTATTAATCATTTATTTATTTCCTGATTTCCTTTCCTCACTGGGCTATTTTTCCCTATTGGAGCCCTTGGGCTTATAGCATCTTGCTTTTCCAACTAGGGTTGTAGCTTGGCTAATAATAATAATAATGATAATAATAATAATAATAATAATAATAGTGATGGTCAGTACACGAAAACTTTTAATGTTGTCGCCATGCTAAGATATCTACAAATACATACATACATACATACATACATACATATAAGACTGTTCAAGTGCCAACGGTCTTTTCCTTCCATTATTATTATTATTATTATTATTATTATTATTACTTGGTAAGCCACAAATCTTAGTTGGAAAAGCAGAATTCTATAAGACCGAGGGCTCCAACAAGGAAAATAGCCCAGTGAGGAAAGGAAATAAGGAAACTACAAAAAAAGTAATTAACAATATAAAATATTCTAAGAACAGTAACAACATAAGAATAGATATTTCATATATAAACTATAGAATTATAAAAAGAAAAAAAAAATGAGAAAAGACTGCAATGGGCCTACCGACAGCAACCGAGGAGATTATAGAGGCCTAATGCATCTTATTAGTATTCCAGTTAGGTTTTCAATTCTATTTCATTATCCAACATTCGTATCATAAAAGCATAGAACTTCAATATTTAGGGTTGTTGAGGCCTGATTGGTAACGTCTTTGCCTGGTGTTTGAGAGACAGGGGTTTGAGCCCCACGCAGACTTGTTAGTGTCGTTAGTGTCTACAACCTCACCCTCCTTTTGAGCTAAGGTTGGGGGGTTTGGGGGAGCCTATAGGTCTATCTGCTGAGTCATCAGCAGCCACTGCGTCATTTATGGTCAGTCTTTAGGACATTGTCCTGATTGCTAGGGCAATGTCACTATCCCTTGCCTCTCCCATTCATGAGCGACTTTTAAACCTTTAAACACTATCGATGACGCCGCAAATAGACCTATAGGATTCCCCAATCCTTAGCTCACGTGGATGGTGAGGTTGCAGCGACCAAAAGACATAAGACCTATCAGCAAGATGGATGGGAGATCAGACCTCGTAAAATGGCCGCCCCCAGAAACAAGGTTCTTTAGAAAATGCTGAAAATTCAAGTAGCCTTTAGATTAAATTTCCATTAAAATAAATATAAATCATATAATAATTTACTAAGATTTGGCCCTATCATTTAAGGAATCCGTTTTTTATTGATACTTTAGTAATATGTCTTTTACACCTCGGCGCTATGTCTGGTCAGTAGCCAGATTATTATCATTACAATCAAGAGCAGTAACAACATTAAAATAGACATTCCATATAAAAAGAATAGAGACCTGTGGAGGTCTGTTCAACATAAAAACATTCGCTGCAAGTTTGATCTTTCGAAGTGACAAACCATTTAAGGCTAAACGATATTGATATTATTATTATTACAATTACTAGCTAAGCTACAACCCTAGTTGGAAAAGCAAGATGCTATAAGCCCAACAGGGAAAATGGACGAGTGAAGAAAGGAATTAAGGAAATAAAGAAACGATATAAGAATTAATGAAAAATAAAAATAAAATATTTCAAAAACATTAACAACATTAAAAAAGATATTCCATATATAAACCATAAAAGGACTTATGTGAGCCTGTTCAACATAAAAAACATTTGCTGCAAGTTTGAACTTTTGAAGTCCTACTGATTCAACTACCCGATTAGGAAGATCATTCCCCAACTTGGTCCCAGCTGGAATAAAACTTCTATAATACTGGTAGACCTACAGTAAGTTCATGCGAATTATGTACTGCTATGGTATATTTAGTAATGCCATACGCATTTGAAAACTGTACATTTTAAGCAAGGATTCAGTTAGAAATGATAGGAATACAATGTTTTTTTTTTTTTCTAGGAATCGTTGGCTAAATTAATTAATTACTTACTGCTTTGTTGGCCCTATACAGCAGAGGGAACCTTAATTTCTACAGGACATTCACAGTCCTTTTATCATGTTCATTCCAAGGCATTCAGCATTTTACATTATTATTATTATTAT
>NC_090763.1:12397912-12407912 GCF_036898095.1 Palaemon carinicauda
CCCTTCATGAGCAGCCTTTAAACCTTTAATTGATGATATTCTGAGCTATACGTAATAAAAGCACAAACTTCATGAGATAAATTATAATTTTCCGGAGACTTCACAGGACACTATCCTATTTCTTTGATATGCTATAAATATACGCTATAAATTCAAGGATTTTCGTATAAAAAAAATACAATATACTTATGTTGAATAAATTCATGTAATATACTATGAAGTGTATGTGTATATATATATATATATATATATATATATATATATATATATATATATATATATATATATATATACATATATTATACATATATATATACATATATATTATATATATACATTATATATATACATTATATATATATATATATATATATATATATATATATTATATATGTATGTATGTATGTATATTATAAATTGTAATTGTAAATTTACATTGCCTAATAAAGATAAAAAAAATTCTTCCCTGGCAGTTGAGGTTAGTGTAAGCCTGACTTGAAACTACTGTTGAAAATACCATGCATTAGAATTTCTTCTTATGAAAACTGCATTGCAAATAAATATAAAACAAATAGCATAATCCTATCAAAGGTTTATGAGAAAATAATTGAATATTTCGTACTTACCTTTGTCCAATTTGACTGGTGGGTAAGATCTGAGTGCATTACCCAATTTGAGTGGTGGGTAAGATCCGAGAGCATTGCCCAATTTGACTGGTGGGTAAGATCTGAGTGCATTGCCCAATTTGATTTGTGGGTAAGATCCTAGTTTATTGCCCAATTTGACTGGTGGGTAAGATTTGAGTGCATTGCCCAATTTAATTTGTGGGTAAGATCCGAGTTTATTGCCCAATTTGACTGGTGGGTAAGATCCGAGTGCATTGCCCTGTTTGACTGGTGGGTAAGATCAGAGTGCATTGCCCTATTTGACTGGTAGGTAAGATCTGAGAGTATTGCCCAATTTAACTGGTGGGTAAGATCTGAGTGCATTACCCAATTTGACTGGTGCTTAAGATCCGAGAGCATTGCCCAATTTGACATGTGGGAAGATCTGAGCGATTGAGTTAACTTAGGTATGATTCGCAGCGTCAGTCAAACAATCAAATAAAACTCGATTTAATTCACCAATTTCTATGTTATGATTATCGATATTACCCTTTTCCGTTAATAATTAAAAACAAAAACAGCCTTAGAAGCTCTGAATTAGCATTAATAACCAACGCAACACTAACGTACCAACACAAACCGAATAACACAACGCATTAAAAACTTCAAGATAAAAAAGAAAAGAAAACTTAAAAAGGCAGAAATATCACCTATGATTCAATAACAACAACTATTCACTCACACCGACATAACATTACTGGACTTTAAACAGAAGCAAATCCTGACTTTTAACTTTGGAACGCCTTGTTCTTGACAACGCGATGGCTTATTCTGAAGCACTGAATTGCCCGTGTTCATATTCGCTACAATTATAAACCAATTGTGAGTGTGCTAGTTACAGATGGTTTAAAATTATTGGAGCTAAAATGTATGTCTTCTGAACCAAGGAATGTTCTGTACCACTTCTTCTTTGTCTGCATCTTTTCCCACTTTTATGTGGGGTTGATGTTTCTAGCCAGTGTTCTCCATCTACATCTGTCCCACACTTCATCACTGGTTAATCCCTTTGATCGAAGGTCATCCTTGATATAGTCCATCCACCTTCGCTTTGGTCTCCCTCTCCTTCTCCTTCCCTGTACCTCCACTTCCATCACTCTCCTCCCAATATACTGTACAGAACCCAAGGAGGGTTCTGTACAGTACTTTCAAATATGCGACCCCAAACTTATACTTCAAGCTCCCACTGGGCATTCAAAAGACTAAGATATTACTTTACATACTTTTTACTTCAATGGCTGCTTATCTGGTTCTGTACAGCAAGGGAACCCAACTCTCTACAGAACCTCCACGGTCGTTTTATGATGTTCATTCTGGAGCATTTAACATTTCACAATACGTATTGTTCGCTTACTGTTAGGGTATCTCTATCGAAACCTCGCAGAATAAGAAAGTCTATAGTTTCCTCTTGAAAGTCTTATCTTCAACTATTCGGATGTCTCGTGGGTGCTTATTGTATAGTATCGGGCCGCATATTTAAAGGCTCTAGAGCCTACTGTACAGTAGATACATATCTAGGTTCTAATAGTTTGAAACCATCTGTAACTATTCTCGTGTCAGGACGATTTGCTGGTTGCACAATATGTAGTAATTCTCTTAGACATTTTGGACGATCGGTGCTGATAGCTTGGTGGGTTATTTTACATATTCTAAACTCAATTCTTGCTTTAATAGGCAGCCAATGTAGATAAATTAGCATAAGACTAATCCTTTCTCTAGGTGGGGCACCTTTTATCAGTCTCGTCCTCTGCTTATGTTTTGCAAATTATTAAGCTGTACTTTTGGTAGATTGTAGTACATGGAGTTACAGTAATTAATTCTGGTAATTACACAGTTTATCAAGTTTCTATACAAAATATTCTTAAATGATAACCAACAGTTTTTACTACATTATTTATTTGGGCATTTTGAGACGAGTTGCAGTCAAGAAATACGCTTAAGTCACGAACTTTAATAGATATCGGCAATGAGTCATTGTTTTTGTTAATTTGAATACCACCCAAGCTTCTCACGCTTTCTCGTCACCATACACTCAGTTTTTGTTCTCATTTAAATTTAGTTGTTTAATTGTCATCCATTATCTATCAAGAATTCGGTTTAGAATTTCAGCAATGTTATCCATATCATTTATTGAGAAGTATAATTATGTGTCATCCGCAAATAGATTGAACTTCACACCATGCCTTTGTAGTATTTTCGATAGACCAATAGTATATATGATGAATAAGATTGGGCAAAGTACATTCCCCTGAGGTATCCCTCTTGTTTAGAGAAAGCATTCAATAATGAAAACTTTGTGAATTATATAACAAGCTCCCACTAGACACCCGAAAGACTGAAGATATAAAGGCTTCCAAGAAGATACTGAAAGCTTTCTTGTTTTCTAAATGCTTCGATAATGAAGATTTTACAATAAATACGCAATACGCTAGGTGATACGGAAAATAGGTGTATATAATAAATTGATTTTGTAGGTCCTGTATGCGTAGGGTTCCCGTGTGATAGGACAAGGAAAGCATTTCTTGAAGACATTAAGGCTTTCAAGAGGAAACTGAAGACTTTCTTATTCTGTGAGTCGTTTGACAGCGACGATTTAACAGTAAATGAACAATACGTGATATGAAGTGTTGAATACTCTGTATGAACAAGGTAAAACGACAGTGGAGGTCCTGTAGAGAGTGGGGTTCCCCTGCTGTATGGGAACGGTAAAGCAGCCATCAAAGTAAGCAAAGTAAGTAATCAAGAGGACACTTTTACATTAGCAAAGTCTTACAATCTTTTTCTTCTTCGAGTAAGGATTTTCCCGCTATGCAGGGTCACTTTTTCTTTGACACCTCTGTAACCTTTGTTCTTCCCCTGACGAAGTAATTCCTAACCTTATCCTAGTAGTCATACAATCGTTATATGATTAAATTGCGCTGTTTATGCAAGTTCACTAAACACAATATGTAAAATTCTGAAACGAAGCGAAGAGGACTTTTTTTTTTAAATGATATATTTGTTAGATATTTCTTGAGTATTGTTTCAGTCGTCCACCGCTATTCATTGAGATTTTCATTGTATCATTCTACATCTACATAATCAAAATGCCATATGTTTTTCTCATTCTTCAATTTCATGAAGTCTGTGAGAAAATGCACTGACTGATCTTGAGATTACTGTTTACATAATTTTTGAAGTAAACATATTCCAGAGTTTTTGATTTCCAGATATTTCTGGTTTTCTCATCGTCATATATCTACAACCAGTGTAATCCTAAAATGATTATTTAAATGTGAACATAAAAATATGAAATTAATAATTGTTTGAAGAGAAAGAATTATATAAAAAGCTTTTGCGCTTTAAATAATACTAGATTTACTAATTCACTAGATTTTATTTATCAAATATCAATGGGTATAAAGACTAAAAAATATATCCAAAAGAGAGAGAGAGAGAGAGAGAGAGAGAGAGAGAGAGAGAGAGAGAGAGAGAGAGAGAGAGAGAGAGAGAGAGAGAGAAACAAATATTTATCTATTGCCTACTTCATATCCTTCATACCAATGTTTATATATACCATCCTATTTCTCTTCTAGCGATTTTCTTTAAAATTTATTTTCCCCATCATGATAAGTACGGGTTTCAATATATATATATATATATATATATATATATATATATATATATATATATATATATGAATATATATATATATATATATATATATATATATATATATGATGCTACTCTTCTTGAAATATTTTTCCTTTTTTTCTTTCTTCACTGGGCTATTTCCCCTGTTGGAGCCCCTAGGCTTATAGCATCCTGCTTTTCCAACTAAGGTTGTAGCGTAGCAGGTAGTAGTAGTAGTAGTAGTAGTAGTAGTAGTAGTAGTATTAGTAGTAGTAATAATAATAATAATAATAATAATAATAATAATCCTTTTTACGATTCGTCGAGATCAAAGTAATTAAAAAAAACTATGTCTATGAGTTGTGTACGAATTTTACCAATTCAAGCAAAGCCTATTAATTGTAATTTTGAGTGTTAGAAAACCCAATCAATTTGACATTAACATTGATTTCATGAAAAAAAAATTTTTATATTTTTCCAAGAAGGCTTTATATCATCAACTTAAAAACGTTATTACTTAAATTTGTCATAATTCACACACTCCAATAATAAAACCCCATTACTATTTCAGCCCATAATAATATGGTTCTGTACATTAATAATTCCTTTAAACATGGTTTTTATAGATACATTTTCTCTTTCATTATTTATTGTTCTTATTCTTAAATCTTTATACTAATCAACTATGTCAATTTTTAAAGACTTTAATATCAAATTAGATTACTTTTCATGTAGGTAATGAATCATTATTTTTCTGAACCAATTCAAACTATCAAAGATTTCAAAAATTATGAATTGTACTTCGACTAACAGATGAATAAATATCTTTAATTTCCATCAGTGTAAACATATGTAAAAACAGTTTCAGTTATAAGAAAAATAACCATTCTTCAAATCATAGATGTTCAATAAAACCAATAATATTTTTAACCATATATTTTGCAGGATAGTTAATGTCCACAATTTTCAAGTGATATGATAAAAATTAAGATGATTACATAAT
The DNA here is from genome assembly GCF_036898095.1 of Palaemon carinicauda. Classification (NCBI taxonomy): domain Eukaryota; kingdom Metazoa; phylum Arthropoda; class Malacostraca; order Decapoda; family Palaemonidae; genus Palaemon; species Palaemon carinicauda. Next base: position 12,403,190 of record NC_090763.1, read on the forward strand.
GGAATGAAAATAAAAATACACATTAATTAAAAAAACACATTAATTCATTAAGCACGTCTGGAATGTCAAGTATACAAAATATTATTCTTTGGAATAATGAGAAGTCGTTTTCACCATTTTGAATTTGAGGTGTAGACGGTTGTCCTTTTTCTTGTAGACTGAATAGAGATCCTTCAGGATATCCTTCGGCGAGAGAAACTCTCCCTCAGCGCTATACACGAAAGTCTGGCGTTCCTCCGCTTCAACCCACGTCCTGACGAGGGACAGGACCTTGCGCATGGTCAATTGGCCTGGAAACTCGTAGGACTTCTGAAGAAGACACTTCCCACTTTTGTCGAAAATCCTGATGACCAGAGGAACGAAATTCTTGATTTGTCGCTTGACCCGAAGGTCAAAGTTTGTCACACTATTTGAGTCTGTCCCTGCGTCGTACGAACTCTCGCTGGGTGATTGGTTGATGGATACACCCTCGCTAGATGACAGACAGGATCCACAATCTTCCTCACACGAAATGGGAATGAAAGATCCACATCCAATTTCAACGAAGGGTCGGTTAGGGGATACACCAGCCTCCGTGAAAAGTCCACTTTCAGAATCGGCTTCGGATCTATCACTTTGCGTCAAACTGCCGAGACTACTGGCCCCGTCTGCTACAGAACTTCTGACGCCACTAGTAAAGAATCTCCTGAGGCGTTCGTTATACAATGCGATCGAAGACATTTTCTCTGGCCTAAGGAACCCTTCTGGTGTCCTTCCTCCTTTACGGCAGAGATCACAGTACTGAAGCTCCGAGAGATGGGATCTTGAGGTAAACCAATGACCCTCTGTCCCTCTCCCGAGAAGTCTGAGAAATGAGCGCTGGATTTTTCCCCCCTACCGGTGTGATCAGGATCCAGAGAGGAACATGGATCCTGGGTGTGACAAACAAAGCATTGTAGGCCTAAGGCATATTACATCGAATATATTTCAATGTTATCTTGAATGATATGAGCATAAGTGCTTTCAAATACTTTATCACAATTATAAGATTTATTCGCATTTCAGAATGAGTAATGAAAGGAATATTTTAATGTATATCATTAATAAAAAAAAACCAATTAATACATATTACAATGTTCTAAATAACTTAGCCCACCTATGATTATCAAAGCTAGAACAACTACTCATATAACTTAAACAATTCCTATTCATTAAAAAGTGAAATATGTACGTAAATAGATATCTTGTTTATCATTACACCAAACTTACTTCGAACTGCATATGGGACTCTGACCTTTTGTTTACAAACTGTCACGTGGTCAAGATGACATGAGTGATATCTGCCAGCGTCGAGAGATTGATCCAAGGCATTTGATTTCACTTTAGTCATCCACTGGATAAAACTGGATATCGAGTAACGAAATCTGGGAAAAGGGTTGAATTCATTCATAGGAAATATTTAAATTTTGCAAATATGGATGATATTCTTTAGGAACCAATATCAATTCCCCTTCTAGACTAATCAAATTGATGGCAACATACAATATAATATAGACAGTTTGATATTCAAGGAAACATTCAGCCCCAATGTGTGCATTCGAGGCCAGTGTATGTCGTGGTGAAATTACGAATATAATTTTTCTAATACACACTTAACTGCTTTGTAGTTCTATTATACTTTGCTCACTCATGCATATAAATACACCACATACTATATGTATGTATATATATATATATATATATATATATATATATATATATATATATGTATATATACATACATATATATATATATGTATATATATGTATATTTATATATATATATGTATATATATGTATATTTATATATATATATATATATATGTATATTTATATATATATATATGTATATTTATATATATATATATGTATATATATATATATATATATATATATATATATATATATATGTATATATATATATATATATATATATACATATATATATATATATATATATATATATATATATATACGTATGTATATATATATACATATGTATATATATATATATATATATATATATATATATATATATATATATACATACATATATGTATATATACATATATATACAAACATATATACTTATATATATATATATATATATATATATATATATATATATATATATATATATATATGTATATATATACAGTATATATACACATATGTTTGTGTGTAAATAACAAAGACAATGGCATTTAATACCAAATTCTACCTTAGGAATATATATCCACGGGAATTCATTTGTGGTAATAGCTTCTGTCTGGGCAGAGATTCGAACACGTGCCACTCAGCCGAAACCATGTCTGCGAGGACTCACTTATCAAGTGAGATAAGTTTATTACAAGTCACAGTACATATTCCTGTCGAATTCAGGAATCTGTTCTTACACTTGAAATAAACCTATCTCCACCATGATAGTTGAATTGTGAGTTATTTAGGATGAATATATATTAAGAACATAATTCGGCAATTATGAAATAAAAATTAAGAATATATTTCGGTCATTATTAAAGAAAATATTAAGAATGAAATTCGCCAATTATGAAATAAGAATTAAGAATATATTTGTCATTATGAAAGAAAATATTAAGAACATAATTCGGTAATTATGAAATAAAGATAAAGAATATATTTCGGTCCTTATGATAAAAAATATTAATAACATAATTCGGTAATTATGAAATAAAAATTAAGAATAGAGTTCGGTCATTATGAAAAAATATTAAGAACATAATTCAGCAAATATGAAATAAAAATTAAGAATATATTTCGGTCATTATCAAAGAAAATAGTAAGAACATAATTCGGTATTAAAAAAAAATATAATATTCTGACAAATATAAAATAGTTATGATACTGGTAGAATTTCATTCTAAGTTCATGGTAAAAAAAAGATAATGACAAAAAAGATAATAAAGTATATATAAAATTGACAGAACTGAAAATAATCAGTTAATACATGATCAGTATCTACACGTGACTTGCCTTTTATTTACAAACAGTAACGTAGGTCTTTTTATTATTATTATTATTATTATTATTACTACTCGCTAAGCTACAACCCTGGTTGTAAAAGCAGTATTCTATAAGCTAGGGGATCCAACAGGGAAAATAGCCAAGTGAGGAAAGGAAACCATGAAAAATAAAATATTTTACCTCTTGGAGCCCCTGGGCTTATAGCATCCTGCTTTTCCAACTAGGGTTGTAGCTTAGCAAATAATAATAAGAAGAAGAAGAGTAACAACATTGATATAAAAATCTCTCATATAAACTATAAAACCTTTAACAAAACAAGAGGAAGAAAAATAAGATAGAATAGTTTAGCCTGAGTGTACCTTCAAGCAAGAGAACTTAAACCGTTGTATGCGTTACTATAAGTCACGTGACTTGGGGAATTTGGAACTAACCTCAACATGCTGAGGCTAACTTGACATATTTCCATAAAATGTTAGTTTTCATCACAAATATTGTGTGCTACCCGTCATTCTTGGTTGGGTTTGAAGATATTATAATGTATATATGAAAGATCCAATTGAGTGTTACGGCTGGTCTTTAAATATTTCATTCTGATTGTTCATTACTTCTCTTGTAGTCTATTTCCTGGTTTCCTTTCCTTACTGAGCTACTTTCCCCGTTGGAGCCCTTTGTCTTATAGCAAAAGGGCTTAGGAAGTAAAAATAATGATAATGGTAATGATAATAATAATAAAAAAAGCATCTTTTAGTTGGTCTATTAGTTAATTTGATTTAAAGTCAACAAATCAGTGATAATATTTTTCTATTCAATATACTTTGTTCCTTTAAATCATGTTCAACATTCAAATCTAATAAGTGTCAGTATTAAATTTTTTTTTTATATAATAACCATATATAAATTATTTTACATCCCACCATAACTCATGTATGGCATTTTCTTTTTAATATTAGGACTCTCGTAGGAACTTTTCACCATTCTAAATTAAAAGAAAAATAATCCGTCATTTATCAAGAAATAGTTTATATGATCCAATGATAAACTTCCAATAATTTCCATCCAATATAAAGCATAAGGAACATAAGGAAGGGAATTCTTAAATTTCTTTATTTAACAGAAAATAATTCGTCGTCGAGTAAAATCTATGCAAGAATCAAACATTTCAATGAGCTATGATAAACATTTCGTCTGGGAACACTATGTACAAATATATACACAAACATCTAGTAAAAATTAGTTAAGACATTTTAAAAAGCATCTCGTCGAAGGATCCCAAGGACCTTGGGGATAAACTATTGATTTGCGGCTGGAACAGACGTTCTTTGTAAACGGACGCGTTAATGTACTCCCAAAACATCTTGGCCATTTTGAATTTGATATGAAGATATTTATCGTGTCGACGGTGCGCCATGTAAAGGACTTTCAAGTTGTCCTTCGGAGACAGGAACTCGCCATCAACAGAGTAGGTCAGAGGGTGTCCAGGTTCCACGTCCATCCAGTTCCTCACAAGCACCTGGACGTCGCTCATCCTGTAACTCCCTGGAAATTCCAGGGTCATCTCTTGCACCAGCTCGCCTGAAGAGTCTAAGAACTCCAAGATCGTCGGGACGATGTTTTTATCCTTTTCTATTAACTCTTGAGCTCGTTTCCTCCTCTCTTCGAAGACTCTGGCTTCGGTTTCGAACTTGAGCTTCTCCCGAAGGACCCGAAGTTTGAATTCAAT
>NC_090763.1:12417912-12420412 GCF_036898095.1 Palaemon carinicauda
GGGTAAAAGACTAGAACTTACTTGTGGGGTTTTTGAACAGGACAAAATATATGAAAACTGCATGATATTAAAAACTATATTGAATGGAAACCAAACCTAAAGGTATTTTATGAAATAAAAAAAAAACAATGCTTTAATCTATCTTCCTCATTTTCAAACAAACCATGATATTCACTCACCGAAATTTTCCGTTAAGCAGGATCTGTGTAGGCACGGGCTCTTGATTCAGAACCAGCCTAATGCAATAAAAGTCTGATTTTCATGGTGATAATTTTGTTGTTTCTGGACTGGGTCACGTGTTAGTGAGAAGCGCTACTGTAGAACTCTTATATTTTCACACAGTTTTTAAAAGACATTTGCTGCGTCAGACTACGCATTGTCAAAAATCATTACGAGAAGAGTTTCTCGTGGAATCTGTAATGGCAATAAAATCAATACCATCAGTATTTTCTAAACTACTATATCCCAAAAGAATATCGATATCAAAAGACTATTTATAAATTCTTAATTTGCCTTTCTATATGACAATTCAAAACAATGTTTGTATCTATGATCAGTATTTTCAGCTAAACTATTTCCACAACGTGTGACTACAATAAAATAAGAACCACCAAACTACCATAACCCCAAAGAATGTCGATATCAGAAGACTTTTCATTTATAAATTCTTAATTTGATTTTCTATATAAAAATTCAAAACAATGTTAGTATGTATGATCAATATTTTCAGCCTGTAACTGCAATAAAATAAGAACCATCAGTATTTTCTACCGCAACGCCAAAGATTACCGATATCAAAAGATTTTTCATTTATAAAATTCTTAATTTTCTTTTCTAAAAGACAATTTAAAACATTAATGTTTGTATCTATGATCAGTATTTTCAGATAGACTATATTTCCACATCCAAAGCTTTTCATCCTTTCGAATTCGCCGTGTTCAGCACTGTTATTTTGTTGCATGGTCACGTAAACTGTTTTCACAGACTGCTACTATTTTATAAGTTGAAATTGAGAATATATTCATATTTCCTGAAAGCAAAGTCAATGCACTGCAAAATGTTAAATGCTCCAGAATGATCATAAAACAGGATCAGATAAGCAGCCCTTAAAGTAAAGTAAGTAACCTAAGCACATGATATATGTTAGGCTACTTATGTAACCTTCGCTAAAGCTTCCAGAGCCTTCAAATATGCCACCCAAAGATTATAATAAGCTCCCACTACACATTCGAAAGGCTTCAAGGAGTCAAGACTTTTTTTCAGTACTTCAATAACACTGACTTGACAATTAACGCAGAATACGCTGTGATACTTGAAAACCTAAGACTGTACTATATACGACAAAGAAAATTTGCAGTTCCTGTAGGCCACTGGGTTTCCATGTGTCATAGGACCAAGAAAATAGCTCTTAAAGTAAGTAAAGTTCGCCCTATCGTATCATATTTATGAACATAATTTCTAAGTGCTTCAATAATGTAGATTTGACAATAAACACGCAATGTTCTGTGTAATACACTAAATACCAGATAATTTATAAGATAAATTAAGGCTGGACCAGAAAAGTAGTTCTTAAAAAAACAAAAATAACAATAACCATTGGTACTGATTGGTCCTCGAATTTTCTGTTTCTTGGCGATTTTATTGTATTCATAAGAAGAATTCATGACAAAGTTTTTACTTTAATTTTATCTGCACAAATTTACTTCCATTTGAGGAGCAGTCATTTTAATCAAAACTATATTTGATAATGGAATCTAATCCGAAAATTTATCATTTCTAGAGTAAACTCTCAACCAATATCACAGATCCTTCATAAAATTATCTAATTAAAGTAATTCATTTGATTTTATGGCCACGTACACAGTTTTTACAGTTATAATTTCATAACTTGACATTGAGAACATGACCGTTAAGAACAAAAACAACGTATACTCAATTTCTTTAATGAGGCGTATTTGCATTGACTCGCAGAGGGGCCATTATAGCTCGTAAAAGTTTCCTACTAAGTGATTGGTTGGACAAAATCATTCTAACCAATCAGATATTAGGAAACTTTTCAGAGCTAAAAGGGTACCTTTGCGAGTCGGTGCAAATGAGCCTCCTTAAAAAAGATATAGTATAGCACATAATATCTATTAGGCTACTTGTATACTCTAGGTTTTGGAGCCTTCAAATGTGCTACCTAAAGACTATATAGCAAGCTCCCACTTCACATTCGTCACAAGGTCACATACACATGACCTGGGGCCAGGCGTGGGCCAGGTCGCCAAGTTTCAAAGTTTTTTAACATCAGGATCACCAATACCTATTTCACTGTTAAAACCCTTTTCATTTAAACAATTCTTATAGTTTTTTCTTTATATGATGACATTAAGTACGCTTCAATAACAGATTCAAGACAGAGCCATATCGTATGCATTTATGTGACAATTATTGATACAAGCTTGGATAGAGATTGTGCTTTGGCGCCGATTATAATGCATAAAAGGCCAGTCTCGGG
>NC_090763.1:12425412-12432912 GCF_036898095.1 Palaemon carinicauda
CATGTGTTGTACCAGTCACCAGTGTCCTTCCTCCCAGCAGCAAGGAGTTCTCTCTCTCTCTCTCTCTCTCTCTCTCTCTCTCATTCAATATATGTACATGAAGGAAAAGGAAAGCTCTGATTTAATGACTGATATATCAAATAGTTGAAAACATAACACACAATGAGCTGTTCAAAAGAATAAGACCTCGTGCTAGCATAAGGTCTAATCTTCCAACAACTACAACAACTTAACCGAAATCAATAAAACAACAACAGACATGAAAACAGAGCCCGGGAATACTTGCCTTGTGGGAAGAAGCTGCTATTTGAGGGAAGCGATTGGGCATTTGGTTAAGACGACGATCAAAAGTAGCTAAGGGTGGGATAAGGAGGAAGTGGAGGCATTTGTGGGATGTAGGAGGAGGTGGGGGGTGGGGGGGGGGGCTCTGGGTACATGAGATGTGAGAGAAAATCTTGCAACGGGGGTTAGCGCAGAATCGACTAAGTGGTCGTAGGTCTAGTATATTCCTAGACCATGAGCTCAGAGAGAGAGAGAGAGAGAGAGAGAGAGAGAGAGAGAGAGAGAGAGAGAGAGAGATAAACCAGCAAATGGATAGCAATTGAAAGAAGCCAAGAGAGAAGTTATTGATATACTAGAATGAAGAAGTTAGAAATTATTGGTTTTATTTTCATGATTATTACAGAGGCTTTTAAGAAAGGGATTTAAATGCCCCACCAGATTAAGAGTGCTAGTGTGATAGTCATGAATAGGAAAATGGCGAGGAATATATTGTCAAAAGAAGAAAATATGGAACATGAAGTCAGAGAGAGAGAGAGAGAGAGAGAGAGAGAGAGAGAGAGAGAGAGAGAGAGAGAGAGAGAGGGTATAAGACCAAGCTCAAAAGTCCAAGAAGACCAAGAGGGTAATTTTTTTGTGTGGGACTTTTATTGTGGAGTCTGTGGACCTGTGGTAGCAGTGGCACCGTATAGTGGTGTACCGTGTTGCCGTGTTGGTCAGTTCAGTTGGTGCTACATAGTAGGGAAGTTAGGACGCTGAAGGACTTACAGAGCATTCAGACAAGGTGTGGGAATAATTTCTTGGCAGTTGTGTTTAAGGAACATGAAGAGTGTCCATACACGGAGCGATTGTAATTAATACGAGAAACCTATTATTTGACCTAGTAGAAAAGATACCATGGTGAGTGTTGTCAGTTATTATAACTTTTTCGCGCTAGGCTTGTTCTTTTATCTTGGGAGGGTGGACCATGTGATGTAATTTTTACGTTCTTTGGGTTTCATCCGAAGTAATTTTTACTTTTTTTTTTTTGGGGGGGGGGGGGGAGGGGTTGTCCACCTTGTATGAATTTTACTTATTCGCAATTATCTTATGTTGCATAGGATGTGCTGATTGAATTTTTACCCTTTGGGGATATTCTTATTATTTCTAATTATTCCTCGGTGATTTTTTATTTTTTTTTTTAATTTGGGGATTCGTGCCATTCTATTAATTTTCGGTAAGTAATCAAATGTAATTTTGAATGGTTTTTCCGTAAGTTACATTATTTACAAATGGGTTGAGTAAAGGTTACTTTATTGTCGTCTTGATTTTGTTATTCTATTTTATCAGGGATTGGATGTTATTTTAAGTTTTTTTTTTTTTTTTTTGGGGGGGAAGGTGTTCTCAACCTAGCAATCATAGCTACTGTTTAACCTATCAATAATAATAATAACAATACCAATTTTCTACCTCACTTTTGGATTGAATCTGAGCCTCTATCGTTATAACCCTTATTTCTTTTTCCCGTTGTTTTGCTAAAGTTTATATAGGAAATATTTATTCTTATGCTGTTAATGTTTTAAAGATATTTTGTTTTCCCTTGTTTCCTTTCCTCACTGGGTTATTTTCCCTGTAGAGCCCCTCCGCTTATAGCATCCTACTTTTCCAACTAGGGTTGTAGCTTAGCAAATAATAATAATAATAATAATAATAATAATAATAATAATAATAATGATAATAAACGCGTTGCAAAATCTACTTTAATTGCACATTTGACCGAGTATTACTGATTTCCACCAATAGTAATGATGATAAATAAAATAATGGTGAACTGAGACAAACAAACATAAAAACTAAGATGAAGACTGACAGACAAATAAACCAACAGGAAATAATCGTGATCTTCCTTCAGAATAGGTGAAAATCAAATGAATAACATAAAACGCATTTATCTTGATATTCTTAAGATCTTTACCACAACTAAGAAAAAAAAGTTCAGACGCAAACATGAATTTTTTATATATCAAATTACATCAAACACACTATTATTAAAATAGATACTCTATTAGTATTAATATTACAATCAATGAAGTAAAATTTTTATATCAGACGTGGAAATAGGGGTTAAGACTGATAAAAAGCGTCCCACCTCGAGAATGGATTACTCCTATACTAATTGAATTACACTGACTGACTATTGAAACAAGAATTGAGTTTAAAATATGTACAATAGCCCACCAAGTTATCAGCACCGGACATCCAAAATATCTAAGAGAATTGCTAGTACACATCGTGTAGCCAACAAATTGTGTAGTCAATCATATTTATTATTAGTTTTAAATTATGGAACCAAAATGTACAGCATGTCTACTCTAGGTTCTAGAGCTTTCAGACAAGCGGAGCCAAGACTATACAACCTCCCGTAAGACTAAAGATATTAAGGCTTTCAAGAAGAAACTGAAGACTTTCTCGTTTTAAAAGAGCTAGGATATTGTGGATTTGAAAACTAATACGGAATACTCTTTTACGCGAAATACCTAAGGGTATGTACAATCAAATGATCTTGTAGGTCCTGTAGTGCATAGGGTTCCCCTGAATGATAGGACCAAGAAAGCAGCCCTTAAAGTTAAATAAGTCAACTGCAATGTTGTATTGTACTATAAGTAAATTCAAACCATTTCAGGTGAAAAGGACATCGATAAGTCAACGTTATAACATACATTCCCATATGAAACTCTAGCTAGACCAGATCCCCGTAGGATGTTAGTGCCTATAGTCCCTTTCTTTTAGCGAGGCAGATTTGCACCGACTCTCAGCGGTGCTAGTTCTGCTCGGAAAAGTTTCCCGATCGCTGATTGGTTAGAATGATCTTGTCCAACCAATCAGCGATCAGGAAACTTTTCCGAGCTAAAAGGGCACCGCTGCGAGTCTGTGCAAATATGCCTCGCTCAAAGAAATTGACTATAGAGTTGTTCCTCTTATTTGAGGGTACACTCAGGCACGCTATTCTATCTTGTTTCTCTTTCTCTTGTTTTGTTAAAGTTTTTATTGACTATATATGAAAGATTTAATTTAATGTTACTGTTCTTAGAATATTTTACTTTTCTTGTTTCCTTTCCTCACTGGGCTATTTTCCATGTTGGAGCCCCTGGGCTTATGGCATCTTGGTTTTCCAACTAGGGTTATAGTTTAGCAGGTAATAATAATAATAATAATAATAATAATAATAATAATAATAATAATAATACTCTATTAGTGCCGATATTGCCCTTCACGCGCTGCGCACTACAGAGTTCCCTTGGCCCCTATCAATGCACTTCTTTTATATCCTTATTCTATACCTCCGTTTTCATTTTGGTGTCCACTATTTTTAAGTTTTATTTCATATTATCATTATTATTATTATTATTAATATTATCATTACAAGCTAAGCTATAACCCTAGTTGGAAAAGCAAGACGCCATAAGCCCAAGGGCTCCAACAGGGAAAAAAATAGCCCAGTGAGAAAAGGAAATAAAGAAAGAAACAAACAATACAAAATAAAATATTTTAAGAACAGTAACAGTATTGAATTAGACCTTTCATATAAAAACTATAAAAAAAACAATAGGAATAGAAATACAGTAAGGTAGAACAGCGTGCCCGAGTGTACCCTCAAGCAGTGGAAAGCCATGTTACAGAGGCTATGGCACTAGCCAAGACAATAGAACAAGGGTTTGATTTTGGAGTGTCAGGGAGTGTCCTTCTCCTAGATGAGCTGCTTACTATAGCTAAAGAGTCTCTTCTATCCTTACCAAGAGGAAAGTATCCACTGAACAATTACAGCGCTTGACGGCACACTGTTCCATCTTATTTCTCTTCCTCTTGTTTTGTTAAAGTTTTTATAGTTTATGTAAGAGATATTTATTTTCATGTTGTTACTCTTCTTAAAATATTTTTTTCCTTGTTTCTTTTCCTCACTGGGCTATTTTCCCTGTTTGAGCCCCTGGGCTTATAGCATCCTGCTTTTCCAACTAGGGTTGTAGCTTAGCAAGTAATAATAATAATAATAATAATAATAATAATAATAATAGCGATTGCAAACGAAACAGGAAAAGAGAAGACGATGGATTGACGAGCCAAGAAAGACAATAAACAGATGCAAGTAGAAAGACATGTATGAGGTCTTTGTCCTGCAGTTGACAAGTAACGAATGATGATGATGAGATACTAACAAGCTTACCCAAACGATGGGTGGCATCAAAATAAAAAAATACACTAATCCGTAACATACTTATCCTATAAATTCATACTGTGTGTGTAAAAGCAAGAGGTATGTAATAAGGGATATCTACATGTTTATTAATGCAAGATCCATTACTAGTACAACGCACATGACGCACACACGCGGTTGGAATATAGAGTGGGGTATCAGCAAGAATTACGATTAGCCTCAGATCACATGAGGAGATTGTTACACGCATCGTTAACATTATTATTATTATTATTATTATTATTATTATTATTATTATTATTATTATTATTATTATTATTATAAGTATCTTTATTATTATTATTATTTGCTAAGCTACAACCCTAGTTGGAAAAGCAGGATGCTATAAGCCTAGGGGCCCCAACAGGGAAAACAGCCCAGTGAGGAAAGAAAAGAAAAACTAAAATATTTCAAGAACAGTAACAACATTAAAATAAATATTTCCTATATAAACTTTAAAAACTTCAACAAAACAAGAAGATGGATAAGGCAGAATACTGTGCCCGAGTGTACCCTCATGCAAGAGAACTCTAAGATATTACCATTATTATAATAAATATTCAAATTGGACGAATATTCCTTTGGAACAAACGTCAAGTAGCTCTTACTTTCCTTTGAGTTTTCTAATTATAATAGTTTTCTTATAGATGAATTAATTCAGAAGAATACAAAATGAAATATATGCATAACCAATTACCAATTATGTAACGCCTACGTAGTTAATCCATCTCTCGGCATCTTGGCCAAGCTCTAGAGAATACCTTGCCCATCTGTGTGTGTGTTATCAAAGTCTGTTGGGGGCGCCTGCCATACCTTCTAACTTCCTTGCATACACATAAGGGCAAGGATTTGTGTTGGCTTATATAATAGCAGTTCAAGGTAAAGTATCTGCTACCTTGTTTCGAAATTCTGCACCGGAAGGCCAATGTTTGTGGTAAAATTAAAGTCACTAATATTCATTCATGTATGATAAATCACCTCAAAGTTCGGTTTTACACGTACGAAAATAATTCTTTAAGTAGCAAGATGCTAAAACGGGGTTTCAGGAATCGATGATAAATCACCTCAAAGCAACTGGCTTAAGTCCGGTTTTACACATATGAAAATAATTTCTTAAGTAGCAAGATGCTGAAAAGTGACACAGAAATCTATAGTAAATCACCTCAATACAGCTGGCTTAAGTTCCGTTTTACACGCAAGGAAATAATGCCTGAAGTTGTAAGATGCTAAAGAGTGCCTCAGAAATCTATAGTAAATCACCTAAAAGTAACTGGCTTAAGTTCGTTCAATTAGTTCATTATGCATGTTGCATAAGATTTTTCATAACTCTGACCATCCTTTACATTCAGATCTCCCTGGACAATTCTATCCTGTTCGTAATACTAGGCAGGCAGTTAATTCTAATAGCCAGGCCTTCTCCATCACGAGGCTCAATACTACGCAGTACTCTAGAAGTTTTATTCCAGCTGTGACCAAGTTGTGGAATGATCTTCCTAATCGGGTTGTTGAATCAGTAGAACTTCAAAAGTTCAAAGTTGGAGCAAATGCTTTTTTGTTGACCAGGCGGACGCGAGTCTTTTTATAGTTTATATATGGCATATTTGTTTTTGACGTTGTTAATAGTTTATATATGACATATCTCTTTTGACATTACTTTTTTTAGAATGATTTATTGTTAATTTGTTCTCTTCAGTTATTTATTTCCTTATTTCTTTTCCTCACTGGGCTATTTTTCCCTATTGGAGCCCCTGAACTTATAGCATCTTGCTTTTCCAATTAGGGTCGTAGCTTGGATAGTAGTAGTAGTAATAATAATAATAATAATAATAATAATAATAATAATAATAATACACGCAAGAAAATAATTCCTTAAGCGACCAGATACTGAAAAATGCCACAGAAATCTATAATGAATAACCTAAAAGTAACTGGCTTAAGTTCGGTTTTACACACAAAAAAATAATTCCTTAAGTTGCAAGATACTGAAAAATGCCACTAATAGTGGCTCTCCTCTCAGACTGCAGAATGACAGAATGAGTCCCTAGTGATTGCATAAAAAAGTAGAGGACGGAAGAGAAGACGATGGATTGAAAAACTAAGAAAATTTGCAGGTGTGGACTGGCAAGGAAAGACCAGAAATTAACGCGTGTGGAAGGGCTGGTCTGAGGCCTTCGTCTTTATCCTGCTGTGGACTAGCAAAGGCTGATGATAATGGTATATATACAAGTACATACATACAGACACGCATATATATATATATATATATATATATATATATATATATATATATATATATATATATATATATATATATACTGTATATATAACAAAAAATAGGTGTCTTTTCAGTGATCATTACCATGTTTGTTTTCTAGATATAGCCTAAGGAATTTGAACAGAAATTTCCAGAGTCCGCTCATGTCTATCTTGGTTATCCATCTATAGATAGTGAGTTATGTATAGAAATAGTGATATATATTTTTTGGCATCTGTGAGATGAAATACTCGTTCTAGTGCTACCGATATTAAAAAAAAAAAAAGGTAAAAAGAAATTACTTCCATGTGAAGTCCGGAATGGTTCAATCAGTATAAGGTTTATAACAGGATTGAACCGGTATGAAAGTAATTCGGGAAAACAAACCATTGTAATACCTCGATAAGGTACAACAGATGTCCTATTGAATATTCTGTTAACATGTGTAACCACAGATCTTTATCGAGAGCATGACTTGTATTAAATAGAGTACCTCTGTTGGAATATCGATTAAAAGTTCAAGTATAAAATGAGAGCGACGTTGCTGTCCTTAAATGTGAGTCTAGTACTAATGCCACATCCTACGCTATACACACACCATGTACCGGTGTGTGTGTGTGTGTGTGTGTGTGTGTGTGTGTGTGTGTGTGCACGTGTATATATATATATATATATGTGTGTGTGTGTGTGTGTGTGTGTGTGTAATCGACATCATCATTCAAGATTAACGAGTATA
>NC_090763.1:12437912-12560412 GCF_036898095.1 Palaemon carinicauda
CGCTGGATTATTTTCTTTACATTTGCAGATAGTGGTTATCGAATGAGATGAAATAGCCACCGAGCAACGACTACAACTTGGAAGTGACGACACCATGGGTCTATGGCTTCGTATTTTGATCACCGGAATGGTGATGATTTCTCAGAGTAAGATTGGTCTGCATTTCTGTTTTTATAAATGTTCAAGACTAAATCTTAACCCTTGTTTATGGCATATCACAATAAACCTTTCTTCTGGACTGGAGTTCGAGTCATGCTCAAACTCGGTAGTTTTTGTAGTGTCCGCAACCTCACCAATCTTGCGAGCTAAAGATGGGGTGTTTGGGGAGCCAATAAGTCTACTCTCTGAGTCCTCAGCAACTATTGCCTGGTCCTCCCTGATTCTGGCTTGGGTGGAGAGAGGGTTTGTGTGCTAATCATATGTATATATGGTTAGTCTCTAGGACATTATCCTGCTAGGGATTGTCACAGTCCATTGCCTCTGCCATTCATGATTGGCCTTTAAACTTTTAAACTTTTTAGGCAAAAATATAATTCAGCAAGATTTCTAATGAAAGATGAATGGCTTGTGATAAGATAAGGCTTAATATACTATTCTTCCAGAGAAGTTTCAGTAATTCAGAATTCGTCTTTCTAGCCGGGGCATACAGAGGACACGAAGAGCAGCTTAGGAACGACTTATTTAGGACGTACAACCAACTCATCCTTCCTGCAGAAAGCACGCTAGTCGTCATCAGTGTTAGAATCATGCATTTTGAAATGGTAAGATAAGAGTTTCTGAAATTGCATTCTCTCTCTCTCTCTCTCTCTCTCTCTCTCTCTCTCTCTCTCTCTCTCTCTCTCTCTCTCTCTCTCTCTCTCTCTCTCTATATATATATATATATATATATATATATATATATATATATATATATATATATATCTGAGTGATGATACCTTGACGTGGTGAAAGGGTTTGTGTATCGCCATGATCAGCAAAGCTGTACTAGTCAGGATGGACCACCCATACTATAATATATAGGTTAATTTGCTGTGAACGATCAGGCAAAAGGCTCCCACCATCACCAATCTGCACACGCTGGTGATGAAAACTGGCCAAATCCCAGACATGAATAAGGACATGTCTGAGGCCTTTGTCCTACAGTGGACTAGAAACGGCTGCATTTGTTGATTTTGTTGTTTTTATATATAATACAGTATATAAGTGGAATTTTCATAACTTTTCTTAATGTTAGTGTTAACTTTTCTTAATGTTAATGTTAACTATTCTTAATGTTAATGTTAATGTTAACTTTTTTATTGTTGATGTTAATGTTAATGTTAACTTTTCTTATTCTTAATGTTAATGTTAACTTTTCTTAATGTTAATGTTAACTTGTCTTATTGTTAATGCTAATTATAATGTTAACTTTTATTAATGTTAGTGTTAATGTTAATGTTAACTTGTCTTATTGTTAATGCTAATGATAATGTTAACTTTTATTAATGTTAGTGTTAATGTTAATGTTAACTTTTCTTAATGTTAATGTTAACTTGTCTTATTGTTAATGCTAATTATAATGTTAACTTTTATTAATGTTAGTGTTAATGTTAATGTTAACTTGTCTTATTGTTAATGCTAATGATAATGTTAACTTTTATTAATGTTAGTGTTAATGTTAATGTTAACTTTTCTTAATGTTAATTTTAATGTTAAATTTTCTTATGGTTAATGTTAAATTTTATTTATGTTAATGGATATATTCTATCAATTCCAGGATGAGAGGCGCCACTCATTAATGGTAGATACTTGGTTTTCAATTGTAAGTTCTCAAGTTATTTTTATTTGTATTTTGAAAAGCTTGCTTCTTTCAAAACAATTCGTTGCTATTATAAATTAATATATGAGAGTTGAAGAATACATTTATGAAATTACTGATTCAGAAATGTGAGTCATCACTCTTGTTTTGTGGTTGTTTAAATATGAACGAGATATAATTCCATAAATTTTTATTATTAATATTATTATTATTATTATTATTATTATTATTAAGAGCTAAGCTACAACACTAGTTGGAAAAGCAGGATGCTATAAGCCTAAGGGCTCCATCAGGAGAAAAATAGCCTAGTGAGGAAAAGGAAATAAATAAACTACTAAAGTAATGAGCAATTGAACTTAATCATTCTGAGAACAGTAGCAACATTGAAACATCTTTCATATATAAACCATAAAAAGTGTATTATGTCAGCCTGAAATAGCATCCTATTTGATCTGATATAATTCCAGAATTAGACACAATTCTAAAATATATATTCCTAACAGGAATGGACTGATCCTCGACTAAAATGGAACCCTGAAGAATTCGGAGGCATTAATAAAATCCACGTCCCTTACGAAATGCTTTGGATTCCAGACATCGCAATATATAACAGGTTAGGATATTCGCTTTAGAATTACAGAGTCAAGACAGTTTGACGGTCCCCTCGACTCCCAAGCTGTTTTACTCCTCTCTTTATTAATGGCTATGTGATCTATTTGATTTTTGTAATTACCACATGGTGAAATCCATGTATGTTTGTGCATGTCCTTGCGCTCGAAAAAGAATACCTTAAACAACAAGATTATTTGTTGAACAATAACATATAAAATGTGCTCCATTTTCATTTGCAACTTCGACAAGACCATCAACCACCCAATTTTTTTTTACATCACACCACTAATTTTTAGGAAATGCAAGAATGTTGCCATATATCTAACATACAATTTTTTATCATTATTGCGTCGAATATTACCAGTGCCAACGGCGGGGAAGACATGGCTTTCGGGACCACGCAGGCCCTCCTGTACTACAACGGGAGCATAGTGTTCGTGCCCTCGGTGAAACTCGACTTCTCCTGCGTCATGGATCTCACCCTGTGGCCCCACGACTCCCACAACTGTACCTGCGTCATTGGATCCTGGGTGCACGATGGGATTGCCATCGATCTCCACCTCAAAGCAGACAAACCCGAGGTAGAATTATTATCATTATTATCATTATTATTATTATCATTATCAATTGCTAAGCTACAACCCTACTTGGAAAAGCAGGATGCTATAAGCCCAGGGGCTCCAACAGGAAAAATAGCCCAGTGATCAGGAAAAAAGGAAAATATTTTAAGAAGAGTAACAACATTGAAATAAATATCTCCTTTATATACTATATAAACTTTAACAAAACAAGAGAAGAGAAATTAGATAGAATAGGGTGCCCGAGTGTACCCTCAAGCAAGAGAACTCTAACCCATAACAATGGACGGCCATGGCACAGAGGCTATGGCACTACCCAAGATTAGAGAACAATGGTTTGAGTTTGGAGTGTCCTTCTCCTGGAAGAGCTGCTTACCATATCTAAAGTCTCTTCTACCCTAACCCAGAGGAAAGTGGCTACTGAACAATGACAGTGCAGTATCTCCTTGGGTGAAGAAGAATTGTTTGGTAATCTCAGTGTTGTCAAGTGTATGAGTACAGAAGAGAATATGTAAAGAATAGGCCAGACTATTCGGTTTATGTGTAGGCAAAGATAAGATGAACCGTAACTGGAGAGAAGGATCCAATGTAGTACTGTCTGGCCCACGGTCCAGATATACCAGGTCAGCCAGACAACGTACCGATTTTAAGCCTCTTCTGCGCACCTACGTCATCTGAAGGGGCTTAGTGTTGGAGAAACCCATTAAGAACGTAGATCTATCACACAGTCAATGAGGTTTTTTATACTTTATCAAATTATCAAGATATCGCATTCGAAAATATACCGATATCTTAAAAAAAAAATCAATAACATCGTCAGGAACTTCAATACCAGACTGTTTTAATTCTAAATAAACCTTTTTAAATTTTTTTTTTCCTTCCATGAGAGCTTCCCCGTGTACAGCATTAAAAATCTCCCGCATTATTAACAACTGAGAAAAAGACTGACTAGAAGGTGCATGTAATTCCCCCCGATTACACATGCTATCCAAGTATCATTCCTTAGCACTTCTTCAGTCTTATTTCCTAACTCAGGATATTTTACACAAAATTTCTTTACAATATATCCACCAATATATTTAAGAGCTTCTTCCTCAATTACTCCCCCAATAAATTTCTTTATTTGCTCTCAAAAGGTCTTCTTCCTCGTCTAAAGCATCTTTCTCTAAATCAAAATCTAAATTTCTGAATATCTGCGTTGTTAGGCATATTTCTAACGCTAAGTCCCTTTCTTTCGTGATAGATTCATCGTCTTTGGCTGCTTCATGAGATTTTTCAACAGTGGTGATATTACACTTTTCACTTAATATTTTAATTTCCTTTCCTAGTAACATTATTTTAGCCGAAATTTAAAGTTCACAGCATGAGGATGATCATAGTGCCCTAACATTTGCCTTATACACCCAAAGAAAAGTTCAAGGCAATCTTGATTTAGTCTTTGTGTAAGTAGGTAGTCAATACTATAAGAGCCTTTTAACATATCAAACAAAGCAATGGTAGATTTACATAAAATTATTCCTTTCTGAAACTTGAAAAGACTTTTTGTATTAGGATTTTTAACTCTCATAGTATTCATTACCTCGATTACCTTGAGCAGTGTACCTGTTTGTTTTTCTACATCAATACCAAAAGCATTGCTTTTACCAAACTCTCCATACATGGAGGAAGAATTCATTATGTCGAACCAATCATTTATTAAAAGAATAAAATCAGATGTTTGATTCCAGTTTTGACACTTCAACAGTCCCTTTTCCCATAAATATTTTAATGAGTTGGCACATGACCTAGAGAGTAATTGAACTGCTAATTTAACGCGCTGTCTTTGTTGACCTGTTACAGTTGAATGCATTTCATTAATCTTATATGCAAGCCTATATTCTTCTTTGGTTTTATTAAGCATTTCTCGTATGTCGTCATCTGAAATACACTCTCCAGTCTTGAGGAAAAAACCGGAGCCAATAAAATTATTTCTAACTAATTTAATTAAATGTGGAACATCTGAGAAAACAAAAACTTCTCTTTCTGGTTTAAAATAAAGCGAGCAAACAGTAGCATTCACAGCGTTAATTCTGTCTGCACGGCAACATACATGTATCCACTGGTCTATGTATGGTTTTTCTTTTGGAAAGCGATGGTATTTTATGTTTGAGCTTCTAGTTTCATCGTGTCTATTATAACAGCCAAATACTGTGCAGTTACTTGGCATTATTAGTGACAGAATGAATGAATGAATAAAATGATAATGGACACAGCGTCTCCTATTGTTTACGTTTCCTCTATAGGTAGCTAACTAAGGCAACGGTCCTTTGTTTTGTTTACCCACGTGTGTGAGACGGGGAAGCGTGACGTCACAGTATGGGTGATTCACAGCTTAAGCTGCGCGTTGGCTGACCTGGTATATATAGACCTTGGTCTGGCCAGTCAAAATATGCCGTAACTCTCTAGTGGTAGTATCTCAACGGGTGGCTGGTGCTCTGGCCAACCTACTACCTACAGAATATGGAAATAGACGACTGACACTTGCTCAGAATTTCTATTAATGCTTTCATCTATTTTGTTAATATAGTAAGCAGATCTTCTAGTAGAAGGACACTCCAAAATCAAATCATTATTCCTTAGTCATGGATAGTGCCATGGTCTCTGTACCATGGTCTTCCACTGTCTTGAGGTAGAGTTCTCTTGCTTAAAGGTACATTCAGGCACACTGTTCTGTCTTATTTCTCTTCCTCTTGCTTTTTTTTAACTTTTTGTATTTTGTGTATGAAAGATCTATTTCAGTTTTACTGTTCTTAAAATATTTTATCATAGTTGTTCATTTCTTCTCTTGTAGTTTAGTTTTTTCTTTATTTCATTTCCTCACTGGGCTATTTATCCTTGTTGAAGCCCTTGGGCTTATAGCATCCTGCCTTTCCATCTTGGGTTATTACTTAGCTAATAATAATAATAATAATAATAATAAAATTACACAGCTCTTGATATTAATTGCGTACTAAGATTCATTGTTAATTTTCCCATTCATTACAGAGTAACTTACCAGTGCGGGTCACTAACGGTGGACGTAATCTTACCCGAAACTCTTGGGACCTCGTCGATTCCAACATAACGAGGGAAGTGCAAAACTACCTATGCTGCCCAGAGCCCTATGTCATGATACACCTGTCAATGCTTTTGACTCGAGATGCCCCTGCTTATGAATGGATTATCAAAGGACCTGCTATAGGTATGTTTAAAGTGTTGAGATACTACCGTTAGAGAGTTATGGGGTCCTTTGACTGACCAGATTCACCAGACAGTACTACAATGAATTCTTCTCTCTGGTTACGGTTCATTTTCCCCGTTGATGACGTATACACCAAATAGTCTAGCCTATTCTTTACATATTCTCCTCTATCTTCATACACCTGACAACACAGATTACCAAACAATTCTTCTTTACCCAAGGGATTACTAAACTATCATTGTTCAGTTGCCACTTTCCTCTAGGTAAGGGTAGAAGACTTTAGCTATGGTAAGCAACTCTTCTAGGAGAAGGACACTCCAAAATCAAACCATTGTTCTCTAATCTTGGGTAGTGCCATAGCCTCTGTACCATGGTCTTCCACTGTCTTGGGATAGAGTTCTCTTGCTTGAAGGTATGCTCGGGCACACTATTCTATCTTATTTATCTTCCTCTTGTTTTATTAAAGTTTTATAGTTTATATAAGAGATATTTATTTTAATGTTGTTACTGTTCTTAAAATATTCTATTTTTCCTTGTTTCCTTTCATCACTGGGCTATTTTCCTTGTTGGGGCTCCTGGGCTTATAGCATCCTACTTTTCCAACTAGGGTTATAGCCTAGCTAGTAATAATAATAAAAATAATAATAATAATAACAATGGTTCAGTGGGTACATTCCTCTCGTTAAGGGTAGAATAGACTCTAGCTATGGTAGGCAGCTCTTCTAGGAGAAGGACACTCCAAAATCAAACCATTGTTTTCTAGTCTTGGGTGGTGACATAGCCTCTGTACCATAGTTTTCCACTGTCTTGAATTAGAGTTCTCTTGCTTGAGGGTACAATTGGGCATACTATCCTATATGTTTCCTTATTTCCTTTCCTCACCGGGCTATTTTCCCTGTTGCAGCCCTTGGGCTTATAGCATCTTGCTTTTGCTACTACGGTTGTAGCTTAACAAGTAATAATAATAATAATAATAATAATAATAATGATAATAATAATAACATTCCCTTGCAGGACTAAGCCTCCTGACGATGGTGCTTTTCCTGCTGCCTCCTGCCGCAGGAGAGAAGGTGCTTTTCGGGATCCTTTGCCTCATCCTGGATATGTTGTTCATCGCCTACGCTTCCTACACCATATCCTTAGCGCCGACACATCTGCCACTCATTGGTGAAGTATTGCAAACTTATGGGAATATACTGCTTTAAACATTATTTATCAACGGGGTTTGGCTCTTAGCTACAGTATACCCGATATATATATATATATATATATATATATATATATATATATATATATATATATATATATATATATATACTGTATATATATATATATATATATATATATATATATAGATGTATATATATATATATATATATATATATATATATATATATATATACAGTATATATATATATATATATATATATATATATATATATATATATATATATATGTGTGTGTGTGTGTGTGTGCGTGTGTGTGTGTTTATTCATTAGTTGACATATAAATCTTGAAATCGTTAATCTTGGTTTTCCCATAAATTAAAATTTCATTTAGTACTAACTATAATGTGTTATCTTTATTAATAGCAACAGTGCTAGCTTATCAAACTAATTTTCACGAAGCACATGTAACATATGCGATGTTAATTGCCACATTACCAGTGATTCGAAATCTTACAATACTTTCAAATCTAATTTTCACATGTTACCCTTTAATTTTCATTTCGATATCATAGCTGAACTACTAGTTTGTTTCCTGAACTTATTTGAATTGTTTATCATGATGGAGCAAATGTTTTTATGTTGACCAGGCTGACATGAGTCTTTTTATAGTTTATATATGACATATCTGTTTTTGACATTGTTAATAGGTTATATAGGACATATCTGTTTAGACGATGTTGGTGTTTTTAGAATGATTTATTGTTAATTTATTCTCATCATTTATTTATTTCCTTGTTTCCTTTCCTCACTGGGCTGTTTTTCCCTGTTGGGGCCCTTGGGCTTATAACATCTTGCTTTTCCAGCTAGGGTTGTAGCTTGGCTAATAATAATAATAATAATAATAATAATAATAATAATAATAATGTTGGTGGTAATTATTGTTGTTAATGTTATTTTCACTGACAGTGGAACTTATCTGCAAGCAAGCAACGCTGGTCATTACAAGCATCGTGGTCGGTGTGGTGTCTCTGCGTATGGCCAGAGACCCACATTCTTTGGGTCTTCCGTCTTTCATCAAGACGCCTGTGTTGAGATTGTCCTCTCTCCTCTGCATCGAGAGCTACAAGAACCTCGTGAGTAATAATGGTCTAATCAGGACTCACTGAAAGAGTGGGTCCTGGGGTTTCCTCCAAAGTCCTGAGTCTAATTAAGGCCTATCCATACCTCTGTTTTGAGAGCTGTAGAAGTCACATTAACACACTTGCAATAGGTCTATAGGCCTATAACTGATGTTATTCCAGGATGTGCAAGTGCCTTTTTTAGTGTATTTATAAACTTCATAGCTTCTCAATCTATTAATTGCAAGAGACCTGTTAGTAAAATAACTTTACATTGAGGAAATTCAGTTTTGGGGTAATTTTACAGCCTAGTGCCAGGGCTTTGGCCTTTAATGCCATACATTTATTCCGCCTATAGAATACTTTATCAAGTAAATCCAAGAATAAAAAGAAAAAAAAAACTTTACCTATATTGCCATTCATTTTCATTTTCCCCAAAGCATCAAGAATATAGAATTTATTTTAAATAGTTCTTCTTCCCAATGGCCTCAGTAGTGTATTTTCTAAAAACATCTTCTACCCTAAGGCATCAAGAGTCCACCACTACCAGTATTCCCCAAACGTTCTGAAAACGGACGAATACGACATGAAGGAAAATGGCAACGGACACGTGTACACGGCGGATGATGTCAGCAGCACCTTTCCGAGCTTCGACTGGCTGCTCCTCTCCGCCTTCATGGATCGTATTTGCCTTATCATCTTCGCCATCATCTTCGTCGTAAACTTGTATAAATTCAGCGCCATCCTCTGATACCTTCGTAGAACTAACCAAGACCTTCAGAATAGGCTCTTTCTGTAAGCCGTGGGATAAACAATTAAAACTAATAAGGCATAGATAAGGAAAAACGGTGACCAAATGTCCCGTATTTGACGGGAGTGTCCCATATTCGTTACATTTGTCCCGTGTCCAGTATTAGCCGTCCCGGGACGCCCTTGTACCGTATTTTCAATATTTGAAAAAATAACATACATCAATGAGTAAAATAGTTTTATAATGATTATGGAAAAGTTTTCATCATGTGTATTTTATTGTCAACAATTCATTCAATATATTATGGAAAGTCACTCTAGTTATACTGTAATATCCTTTAAACCTGCAAAACATTCTTGATTGCAATATCGGTATGCTTTGACACCTGTAATGAACAGATGTTTGTAACAAAATCTACAATGAAGACACTTTAAATCAAATGAAAAGTCAATGAAGTAGGTACTGGACAATCTGGAACCAGGTGAGAAAGGCTTCGCAATGCGAAACTTAGTCAGCTGATTGGTAAATAATAGTGAACTTAATATTGAAAAATGTGAGCAAAGCGTTAAATGTAAGATATATCGAGAAAAAAATATATATCTATGATACAATTGGATATAGACCTACTCCACTTTTAGTTGTATCCATGGTCTAGGTATGTTTGCATCTATCAAATTCTTATCGCAGGAGGTATTACCGGTTTTACCGTTTCAAAATCAACTTAGGAGAAACTGTTGAACTATTTTAATTAGTTATAGCGGTTTGCTATTGGAAATGCTGGCATTGAAATAATCGTGTCATTACTCAAGAAATGTGCCTTGAATGTTTATGGCAGAGGCAAGGGACAGTGACATTGCCCAAGCAAGCGGGACAATAACATAGAGACGGACCATATGAAAATATGATTAGCCCTCAAGCCCCCTTTCCATCCAATCTAGGACCAAGGAGGGCCAGGCAATGACTGCTGATGACTCACCAGGTAGATCTGTAAGTTCCTCCAAACCCCAACCTTGTCTCACAAGGATGGTGAAATTGCAGACACTATAAGAAACTATAGAGCATAAGCAGGTCTCGAACGCCAGCCCAACATACTTCAAAGGTCATTCCATTGGAGAAGTGCCTAAATTTTACCTAGGGTTCGAACCTGTGACGTTGGATCGTGATAAAGAAGCAGACGGTCGAGTTATCCATTCGGCTATCAGCATCCAGTCACTAACTGGAAACATGGCTACGGTAGATGCATCCATCACTTATTCCCGTTTGAAATTTTTTCTACTGAATAAATTCTGTATTAAGAACCATTTGTGGTTTGATATTTGAATATTTGATATTTAAAGATACCCGTATTACTGACAAAGCAAGATGATGAAAGAAATTCCATTTATACAGTATATATATATATATATATATATATATATATATATATATATATATATATATATATATATATATATATGTGTGTGTGTGTGTGTGTGTGTGTGTGATTACACTACACACAAATACATAGAATTAATGTCATTTTGGCATAGCAATAAAATTTTAAGTAAAAGAAGAATTAAAACAAATTATTATCCATAAAAATGCCTCAAATAAAAATAGAAATAGAAAATTTAAAAAAGGACTGTGAAGTCTCTGGTCAGAAACGACTGGACTAACCTTTCTATTATCAAAAAGGATGCTGCTCTCATTATGTGGTTTTTATGTGTTTTTAGGGAGTAGGTTGGCCAGGGCACCAGCCACCCGCTGAGATACTACCGCTAGAAATTTATGGGGTCCTTTGACTGGCCTTTCAGTATTACATTGGATCCTTCTCTCTGGTTGCTGTTCATTTTCCCTTTACCTTCACATAAACCGAATAGTCTGACATATTCTTTACATACTCTCCTCTGTCCTCAAACACCTGACAACACTGAGACTACCCAACAATTCTTCTTCACCCAGGGGGTTACTGCTGTCATTGTTCAGTAGTCTCTAGGTATGGGTAGAAGAAACTCTTCAGCTATGGTAAGCAGCTCTTATAGAAGGACACTCCAAAATCAAACCATTGTTCTCTAATCTTGGGTAGTGCCATAGCCTCTGTACTTGGTCTTTCACTGTCTTGAGTTAGAGTCCTCTTGTTTTGTTAAAGTTTTTATAATTCATATAGGAGATATTTATTTTGATGTTACTGTTCTTAAAATTTTATTTTCCTCCTTGTTTCTTTTCTTCACTGGGTTATTTTCCCTGTTGGAGCCCCTGGGCTTATAGAATCCTGCTTTTCCAACCAGGATTGTAGCTTAGAAATCAACAACAACAACAACAATAATAATAATAATAATAATAATAATAATAATGATAATAATAATAATTTTCTTTAGGTTCGTGGTCATCTTCATTTAAATTTTGACTGCCGTATCCCATTCATTATTGTTTACAACTTTACATACGAAGACTGACTGACCCTAAGTGACAAACATCACCATGTGAGTTTTTATTATCAGGTTGGAGGAATATAAGTGTTACTCCTCCAAAATTATCAGTTCCCATACACTAAGCCTAATGTTTTTCTATTATTTATTATTTTTCTACAATAATGTTTAAAATTTATACCTAGCAAATTGTTCACCAAGATACAGCAATAAGTTTATAAACAAAATCCCAAGATACATGGGCACTTATTGAATATTGTTGGTAATTTGAATGCACGTACATTTTTTTGCTACATCGAGAGGTAAGAATTTTTTTCATTAATTGTTAAATGGCTTTAATCTTGGAATTGCCCTCATTCTTTTCTATCCTCCCACACTACAGTACTTCTCTTGGTTCAGTTATAGAAAAGTGCAATATTAGTTAGGACTTTGAAACTCGCACAATTGAATAGATCTAGATAATATTACGGTTGAGTCCCACCCAGCGCCATACTGCTCAGTACATAGGAGCTTGATGTTTTTCTTTTTTCGTGAGCGAAGCGAGCCCACTTTGGAGCAAAAAACCAGTAGACTACCCGGTATCGAAATATTACCGAAGTCTAATGGTTCTTGCACCGCCTTGTTGTCTTTTTGCTCACAAAAAATGAAAAACATCCAGCACTTATGTACTGCCAAACGGTAATGCCACTGGCTGGGACTCTACTATAATATTACCTAGATCTTTGCAAATGCGCTATTTTCAAATCCATATACTACTGGCGGAAGCTTCCATTAACAAAGTTACAGATTTTAACGAGAAATATCCGTTTCGCTTCCTTTGTCATGGTAGCATATACCACAGGAGCCACCTTCCACCTGGAAGTTCAGGAAAACGCTGGTAGGTGGTGTTTGTGTTGAAGTCATTTGTTCGTATAGAATAAGGAGCCCAGCGTTTTATATTACAAAACTTTATTTTTTTAAATATTTAACTTAGCCGGTGAATATATAGCTGCAACTCTGTTGCTCGACAGACAAAAACTGTACAAAAAAACTCGCCAGCGATCGCTATACAGGTTGCGGGTGAGCCCATCAGCGCCATCTGTCGGCCAGATACCAAGCTCCATGTAAACAAAGACTCAATTTTCTCTCTGTCGACGTGTCGACAAGACGTACTTTACTCGCTGTTGCTAACTGGAGTTTTTCACATCATCTTTGGTGAAGTACTATATTCTGGTTTTGAGCTTTCGCTGTGCAGGGTTTTTCTTCAAATAAATCCTTGAACTCTTTTTTTGTATCGGATTCATTGTTGATGACTTAGATCGTTTTTTGGAATTTTCCCTTGACCAATTCAAAATGGCTGACCTTTCACAAGTTCCCAAGTTTAGAAAATGCAATGCTAGGGACTGTTCTAGGCGTCTTCCGAAGGCTTCTCTCGACCCTCACACTATTTGTTCCAATTGTAGGGGTAAAACCTGTCAATTGGAAGATCGGTGTGAGGAGTGCGTGGGCCTTTCGGAATTCGATTTTATCGAATTTGAAAAGTACACACGCAGGCTAGAGAGAGATAGAATTAGGAGAAGTTCTTCTAGGTCTATTGATATTTCCTCTCCTCATGCCCCACAACCTATTCCTTCCCCTGTAGTGGTTGTTCCTAACCCCCCTCCTAGCACTCAGGAACCATCGATGGCTGACATGATGCGTGCCATCCATGCCCTGGGGGAGAGAGTTGAGTCCCTTGCAAGTGACCGCAATCAACTCATGGCGGATGTTAAGGAGCTTAAGTGCCAAAGTGCCGCGGGAAGTGATAAAGTGCCAAGTGAAAGTGTTGTGAACAGTGTTGCGCTTGAGGGTTCGTCTGTTCGTGCTTGTCGTCCTCCTAGTCCGGGACCTCTTGCAAGCTCCCAAGTCCAGGGGAGAAGCAATGTCGCACGACGCATGGGTTCGAGAGGCTTTAATCAGCGAACAGACATTCCCTCCATGGTATCAGGCGTATCTCCCCAAGATCGCCCCTACCAACGTAAGACGAGAGAGCCCGTTTATACCTCGTCGTCTGAAGGTGTTTCTCGTAAGAAACTTTGGACCAAGGTCTCACGACCTTTAAAGCGTAAATCGGTCCCTTCAGGACAAGTCCAACGTCCCGGTTGTAGCCACTGGGTCAGTTCGGACTCGTTGCCGTCATCTGATGACTGCTCACCGCCTAAGAGAGGCAAAGCGGTACCGCTTCAGGCACTAACACCGTCTGTCGCCGCACCTGCTCCCGTAGACCCTAAATGGGCTTTGCTGCAAGACATGCAGTCCAAGCTTACGTCTTTGATGACTTTCATGCGGAGAAGGTTGCTACCGTACCTTCTGGCCAACAACCTTCCAAGCGATCGGTTGTGCGTCCTGTTGACGCTGAGGTAACCTTCTCGCGTCTACCAGTTGAGGTGGTTCCTCCACCGATGCGATCCAGTGTGGGTTGCCAGCCGCACGTTGACGTTAAGCGACGCACGGAGGTGGTTGTTGACGTTCAGGACGTTCAACAACCATCAGAGGTGACTTGTTTTGACGCGGTGCGTCAACCTCCGCAACCCGGTGTGGTTTCCACTGCTCAACCCAGTCGGTCTAGACAGTCTCGGGTGGACGCTGTGCGTCCTCGCGCTTCCATGGTTGTTGACAGTTCACAGACTGTGCAGCAGTTCCATGACGTTGCGTCCGGCTCCGTCACGCATGCACCAGTGCGACCGGACTCAGGGAACCAGACGTTGCCCACTCCGTTGCCGTTTCCTCATCAGTTTTCGGATGAGGAACTTTCTGATGAGGATGTTGCTGAATATCAAGACGATCAACAGTCAGAACTGGACGAGCCTAAGTCAACTCAACCATCTTTGGACTTTAGAAAAGTCTTGGCTGTATTCAAAGAGTTGTTTCCTGACCAGTTTATTTCTGTGGCTCCTCGTTCTCCGCCGTCAGAGTTTGTATTAGGCATGCCTTCTACCGCACCTGCCTTTACTAGACTCGTCCTCGCACGCTCGTCTAAGAGAGCTTTGCGGCTGATAGGAGACTGGTTAGAGTCCAAGAAGAGTTTACGGAAGACAGCATTTGCCTTTCCCCCATCTAAACTCTCTTCTAGATCGAGCGTCTGGTATGCCACGGGAGAAGTTCTCGGCTTGGGAGTTCCTGCCTCTGCCCAGGGCGACTTCTCAAGTCTTGTAGACTCTCCCCGCCGCCTTGCCATGAGACGCTCGAAGATTTGTTGGTCACCATCGGACCTGGACCACCTTATGAAAGGGATCTTTAGGGCTTTTGAAGTCTTTAACTTTTTAGACTGGTGCTTAGGAGCCCTGAGCAGGAAAATCTCTTCGACAGATAAAGATATTTCGTTGTTCATTATGTCCTGCATGGACAAGGCCGTCCGTGATGGGTCCAATGAGCTAGCTGCCTCATTCACGTCCGGAGTCCTGAAAAAGCGAGAGTCTCTCTGCTCGTTCCTGTCTGCTGGAGTTACACCATGCCAGAGATCTGAACTTCTCTTTGCTCCCCTTTCCAAGTGCCTGTTTCCAGAAGTCTTGGTAAAGGAAATTGCTGCTTCGTTAGTGCAGAAGGACACTCACGATCTAGTTGCGTCCTCAGCTCGCAAAGCTCCCCCTTTGCCTTCATCTTCCGCTAGACCGAGGATAGACACTCCAGCGTCTCGCTTTATTCCGCCCTTTCGTGGCAGAGCCTCCAGCAGAGGAGGTGCTCGTGCCGAAGGGAAGCGAGGGAAGAGGAAAGGATCCAAGTCCTCTAAGGGCAGAGTCTGACTGCCCGCAACTTCAGACAGCAGTGGGAGCCAGACTCAAGAACTTCTGGCAAGCCTGGGAGAGGAGAGGCGCAGATTCACAATCTGTGAAGTTACTCAGAGAGGGGTACAAAATCCCTTTTGTACGCAAACCCCCTCTAGCAACGTCTCCCATCGATCTCTCTCCCAGGTACAGAGAGGAAGAAAAGAGACAAGTCCTGAAACTGGAAGTGTCTCTTTTGCTAGAGAAGGGAGCGGTGGTCAAAGTCTCGGACCTTCAATCACCGGGATTCTACAACCGCCTCTTCCTAGTGTCAAAGAAGACAGGAGGGTGGAGACCGGTGCTAGACGTCAGTGCTCTGAATGTCTTTGTCACAAAGACGAAGTTCTCCATGGAGACCACAAAGTCAGTCTTAGCAGCGGTCAGAAGGGAAGACTGGATGGTCTCGCTAGAACTAAGGGACGCCTACTTCCACGTCCCCATTCACTCAGACTCCCAACCTTTTCTGAGATTCGTTTTCGAAAATGTGGTCTACCAGTTTCGGGCCCTGTGCTTTAGCCTAAGCACAGCTCCTCTCGTGTTTACGAGGCTGATGAGGAATGTGGCCAAATTCCTCCACTTATCGGACATCCGAGCCTCCCTTTATTTGGACGACTGGCTTCTCAGAGCCTCTTCCAGTCGTCGCTGTCTGAAGGATCTCAAGTGGACTCTAGATCTGACCAAGGAATTGGGACTCCTAGTCAATTTGGAAAAGTCGCAACTGGTCCCATCCCAAACTATTGTGTATTTAGGGATGGAGATTCACAGTCTAGCTTTTCGGGCTTTTCCGTCGGCCCCCAGAATAAGTCAAGCCCTGTTATTCATCCAGAAGATGCTGAAGAAGGAACGCTGCTCAGTCAGGCTGTGGATGAGTCTGGTAGGGACGCTGTCATCCCTGGAACAATTTGTGTCACTAGGAAGACTACACCACCGTCCTCTTCATTACCACTAGCTTTTCACTGGAAAAAGGACAAGACGCTAGAAGCGGTCTCGATCCCAATTTCCGAAAAGATAAAGTCTTGTCTGACTTGGTGGAAGGACAATATCAACCTAAGAGAGGGTCTTCCCCTGGCTGTTCAGACTCCCAACCACGTTCTCTTCTCGGACGCATCGGACGTGGGCTGGGGCGCGACACTAGACGGTCGGGAATGCTCAGGACTGTGGAACTCGAGTCAGAGGAACATGCATATCAACTGCAAGGAGCTGTTGGCAGTACATCTGGCCTTGAAAAGCTTCAAGTCTCTCCTTCGAGGCAAAGTGGTGGAAGTAAACTCAGACAACACCACGGCCTTGGCGTACATCTCCAAACAAGGAGGTACCCACTCACTGACGTTGTACGAGATCGCAAGGGACCTGCTCATCTGGTCAAAAGGTCAAGACATCTCCCTAGTAACGAGGTTCATCCAAGGCAACTTGAATGTCATAGCAGATTGTCTCAGTCGGAAAGGGCAAGTAATTCCAACAGAATGGACCCTCCACAAGGATGTGTGCAAGAGACTTTGGGCCACTTGGGGCCAACCAACCATAGATCTCTTTGCAACCTCGCTGACCAAGAGGCTTCCAATCTATTGCTCCCCAGTCCCGGACCCAGCAGCAATACATATAGATGCCTTCCTCCTAGATTGGTCACATCTGGATCTCTACGCATTCCCACCGTTCAAGATTGTCAACAAGGTACTGCAGAAGTTCGCCTCTCACGAAGGGACAAGGTTGACGTTAGTTGCTCCCCTCTGGCCCGCGAGAGAATGGTTCACCGAGGTACTTCGATGGCTAGTAGACGTTCCCAGAAGTCTTCCTCTAAGGGTGGACCTTCTACGTCAGCCTCACGTAAAGAAGGTACACCAAAGCCTCCTCGCTCTTCGTCTGACTGCCTTCAGACTATCGAAAGACTCTCGAGAGCTAGAGGCTTTTCGAAGGAGGCAGCCAGTGCGATTGCTAGAGCAAGGAGAGCGTCCACCATTAGAGTCTACCAGTCGAAGTGGGAAGTCTTCCGAGACTGGTGCAAGTCAGTTTCTGTATCCTCGACCAGTACCTCTGTAGCTCAAATAGCTGATTTTCTCTTATACCTGAGAAAAGGACGATCCCTTTCAGCTCCCACTATCAAGGGCTACAGAAGCATGTTGGCATCGGTGTTCCGGCATAGAGGCTTAGATCTTTCCAACAATAAAGATCTTCAAGACCTCCTTAAGTCTTTTGAGACCACCAAGGAGCGTCGTTTGGCTACCCCTGGATGGAATTTAGACGTGGTACTAAGATTCCTCATGTCAGACAGGTTTGAGCCGTTACAATCAGCCTCCCTGAAAGATCTCACTCTAAAGACTCTTTTCCTGGTATGCTTAGCCTCGGCTAAAAGAGTCAGTGAGATTCATGCCTTCAGCAAGAACATCGGATTTTCGTCAGAAAAAGCCACCTGTTCGCTGCAACTTGGTTTTCTAGCCAAAAATGAGCTGCCTTCTCGGCCTTGGCCTAAATCTTTCGATATTCCCAGCTTATCGGAGATCGTAGGCAATGAACTAGAAAGAGTCTTATGCCCTGTTAGAGCTCTTAAGTTCTATTTAAAGCGTACCAAACCTTTACGAGGCCAATCTGAAGCTTTATGGTGTTCAGTTAAGAAACCATCTTTGCCTATGTCAAAGAATGCTTTATCATACTTTATCAGATTGTTAATACGAGAAGCTCATTCACATCTGAGTGAGGAAGACCAAGCTTTGCTTAAGGTGAAGACGCACGAAGTTAGAGCTGTAGCAACTTCCGTGGCCTTTAAGCAAAATAGATCTCTGCGAAGTATAATGGACGCAACCTATTGGAGAAGCAAGTCAGTGTTCGCGTCTTTTTATCTAAAGGATGTCCAGTCTCTTTACGAGAACTGTTACACACTGGGACCATTCGTAGCAGCGAGTGCAGTAGTGGGTGAGGGCTCAACCACTACAATTCCCTAATTCCATATCCTTTTAATCTGTCTCTTGAAATGTTTTTAATGTTGTTTTTATAGGTTGTCCGGAAGGCTAAGAAGCCTTTCGCATCCTGGTTGATTTGGCGGGTGGTCAAAGTCATTTCTTGAGAGCGCCCAGATTAGGGGTTTGATGAGGTCCTGTTGTATGGGTTGCAGCCCTTGATACTTCAGCTCCTAGGGGTCTATCAGCATCCTAAGAGGATCGCGAGGCTCCGTAAGGAAGACGTACTTATACATACATACATATACCAAAGGCACTTCCCCCAATTTTGGGGGGTAGCCGACAACAACAAGAAACAAAACAAAAAGGGGACCTCTACTCTCTACGTTCCTCCAGCCTAACCAGGGACTCAGCCGAGTTCAGCTGGTACTGCTAGGGTGCCACAGCCCAACCTCCCACATTTCCACCACAGATGAAGCTTCATACTGCTGAGTCCCCTACTGCTGCTACCTCCGCGGTCATCTAAGGCACCGGAGGAAGCAGCAGGGCCTACCGGAACTGCGTCACAATCGCTCGCCATTCATTCCTATTTCTAGCACGCTCTCTTGCCTCTCTCACATCTATCCTCCTATCACCCAGAGCTTTCTTCACACCATCCATCCACCCAAACCTTGGCCTTCCTCTTGTACTTCTCCCATCAACTATTGCATTCATCACCTTCTTTAGCAGACAGCCATTTTCCATTCTCTCAACATGGCCAAACCACCTCAACACATTCATATCCACTCTAGCCGCTAACTCATTTCTTACACCCGTTCTCACCCTCACCACTTCGTTCCTAACCCTATCTACTCGAGATACACCAGCCATACTCCTCAGACACTTCATCTCAAACACATTCAATTTCTGTCTCTCCATCACTTTCATTCCCCACAACTCCGATCCATACATCACAGTTGGTACAATCACTTTCTCATATAGAACTCTCTTTACATTCATGCCCAATCCTCTATTTTTCATGCCCAATCCTCTGGTCTCTACCCACCATCCTGGGTGTGAATCAGCTATATATTCACCGGCTAAGTTAAATATTTAAAAATGATATTTTAATTATAAAATAAATTTTTGAATATACTTACCCGGTGAATATATAAATTAAATGACCCTCCCTTCCTCCCCAATAGAGACGCAGTGGGACGAGGAGAAAATTGAGTCTTTGTTTACATGGAGCTTGGTATCTGGCCGACAGATGGCGCTGATGGGCACACCCGCAACCTGTATAGCGATCGCTGGCGAGTTTTTTTGTACAGTTTTTGTCTGTCGAGCAACAGAGTTGCAGCTATATATTCACCGGGTAAGTATATTCAAAAATTTATTTTATAATTAAAATATCATATTTTCAATATTTAGATATGCAATATGATCATAGCTCTTATTTTATTTATCATGTTAATAACGAAAAGGTAGGGTAGAAACGTGTGTTTGATATATTTAGTATAATTAGAAGAAGCCAAGACCATGTTCAACCAGTGACTGAACCATTTGTTAAGTGTGTATTCACCCATTTAAGTTTATATAATTGATAATCAATGCTGAAATACTATCCCACGTTGCTAATGCGCATAGCAAAATTTGTTCTGCTTGCCAGAACATAGGAGAAATGAGATAATGGTTAATTGCGAGTGAAGCCTATGTGGTAACGTCCATGACTGGGGTTTAAATCCTGCTCAAACCCATTAGTTTCTTTGGTTGCTGCAACCTCACCATCCTTGTGAGCTAAGGATGGGTTTTTGTGGGAGCCTCTAGGTCTATCTGCTGAGTCATCAACAGCCATTGCCTGGCCCTCCTTGGTCTTAGCTTGGGTGGAGAGAGGGCTTGGGCGCAGATTGTATGTATATATGTTCAGTCTCTACGTCATTGTCCTGCTCGATAGGGCAATGTCATTTTCCCTTGCCCCTGCTATTCTTGAGCGGCCTTTGAAACCTTTAAGCGAGCATACAGCAGAGCTAAAACCAACAAATCATTAGCTCAATTGAGGAAGGAAATATTTGTAGTACTGTACAATGAACACTGCTACGAATGACGTCTTAGGAAATAGGATGGAAAAAATCTGTTTTTTATGCTTCCAGTAGTCCCGGCAAACAAAAGCTCCAGTGTTTTGATTGTTTCATTGCTGTTACTCAGTTTTGATCATGGTAACTGTTTTGTTTATTATAATGACTGTTTTTTTATGACAATGACTAGAGGAAAGAACAAAGTTGAAAATGTTAATTTGAATACCAACACAATTAGAGTAGTACACTGTATTTAAAAAATTTTTTTTAACGTAATTGATGACTATACCTAGCGCAAAGCCATAAGTTTTCAGTTATGATAGTCGACCCACCATAACTAAAAAAATATGGATTTCTGCTAAGAATCATTATCCAAAATTTTTCAATATTAAACTTAGCCGGTGATCATATAAGCTGTCAGCTCTGCTGCCCGACAGAAAAACCTAAGGACAAAATACGCCAGCGATCGCTATACAGGTGGGGGTGTACATCAACAGCGCCATCTGTCGAGCAGGTACTCAAGTACTCCATGTAAACACAGAACCAATTTTCTCTCTGTCGTGCCACCGGCAAGACCTACTAAATACGCTGTTGCTTACTGGATTGATTTTCACAGATTTTGGTGAAGTACTCATTTCTAGTTATTAGCTTTCGCTTTGCAGAGGTTATCTTCAATACTTCCTTGCATTCTTTGATTGAATTTTGGATTATTTGTTGACGACTTGGATAGATTTTGAATTCCCCTTTGACTAATTCAAGATGGCTGACCCTTCTCAAGTCCCTAAATACAGAAAGTGTAGTGCTAGGGACTGTTCAAGTCGTCTTCCGAAGGCCTCTATCGATCCGCACACCATTTGTTCCAATTGTCGGGGTAAAACCTGTCAATTGGAAGATCGATGTGAGGAATGCGTTGGGCTTTTGGAATTCGATTTTCTCGAATTCCTTAAATATTCACGTAGGCTAGAGAGAGATAGAGTCAGGAGAAGTTCATCTCGCTCCGTTGATTTTTCCTCTCCCCATGCCCCACAACCTATTCCTTCCCCTGTAGTGGTTGCTCCTGATCCCCCTTCTAGCACTCAACAACCTTCGATGGCGGATATGATGCGTGCCATCCAGGCTCTGGGTGAGAGAGTCGAGTCATTGGCGAGTGACCGTAATCAACTCATGGCAGACGTCAAGGAGTTGAAGGGTAAGAGTGCAGTGGGTAGTGACAAAGTGAGTGGTAGTGTTGTGGAAAGTGTTAGTGTTGCGCTTGAGGGTGCGTCTGTTCGTGCCTGTCGTCCTCCCAGTCCGGGACCTCTTGCAAGCTCCCAAGCCCAGGGGAGAAGCAATGTCGTACGACCAAAGGGTTCGACAGGCTTTAATCAGTGGACAGACGTTCCCTCCGTGGTTTCGGACGTATCTTGCCAAGATCGCCCCACCCACAAGAAGACGAGAGAGCCCATTTATTCCTCGTCTGCGGAAGATGTTTCTCGGAAGAAACAATGGACCAAGGTCTCACGACCTCTCAAACGCAACGTCCCTTCCGCGCAAGTCCAACGGCCCAGTTGTAGCCACTGGGTCAGTTCGGACTCGCTGCAGTCTTCCGATGACTGCACACCTCCTAAGAGAGGCAAAGCGGTACCGCAACAGGCAGTAACACCGTCTGTTGCCGCACCTGCTACTGTAGACCCTAAGTTGGCTTTGCTGCAGACCATGCAGACACAGTTGTCATCTTTAATGCAGGACTTTCGTGCGGAGAAGGTTGACGCTGCACCCGTTAGCCTACAACCAACCACGGTTGTGCGTCCAGTTGACGCTGAGGCTACCTTCTCCCGCACTCCAGCTGTGAGAGTCCCGCCACCCATGCGCACTGTACCCTGCCAGCCGCATGTTGACGTTCGCCGACGCACGGAACCTTCCGTTGACGTTCGCGAGTTACAACAACAACAACCTAAGTTGTTTTGTTTTGACGCGGTGCGTCAACTTCCGCAACCCACTGTGGTTACCCCTACTCGCCCACAGCAGACTAGACAGTCGGGAGTAGACGCTTTGCGCCCCCGCGCAGCTATGGTTGTTGCCAGCTCACAGACTGACCAACAGTTCCATGACGTTGCGTCCAGTGCAGTCACGCATGCACCCGTGCTGCCGGACTCAGCTGACCAGCCAATGCCTACTCCTTTGCCGCTTCCTCCTCAGCATTCAGACGATGAACTCTCTGATGATGACGACGCTGCACACCTTGACGACCCGCACACGGACATCGACGAACCCAAGACCACGCCTCCCTCCTTGGACTTTAGGAAAGTTCTTGCACTGTTCAAGGATATGTATCCCGATCAGTTTGTTTCTGCGGCCCCACGCTCACCTCCATCTGAGTTCGCTTTAGGCACGCAGTCATCCGCGCCTGCCTTTACGAAGCTCGTCCTCGCCCGCTCGTCCAAGAGAGCTTTAAGGGTGTTGGGAGATTGGATGCAGTCCAAAAAGCACCTTGGGAAGACAGCATTCTTGTTTCCCCCTGCGAAACTCGCTTCCAGATCGAGCGTCTGGTATGCCACGGGAGAAGTTCTCGGCTTGGGAGTTCCTGCCTCTGCCCAGGGCGACTTCTCAAGTCTAGTAGACTCTCCCCGCAGGCTGGCCATGAGACGCTCCAAGATTTGTTGGACTCCTTCAGATTTAGATCATCTGATGAAAGGAGTGTTCAGAGCCTTCGAAGTGTTTAACTTTTTGGATTGGTGTTTGGGAGCGTTGAACAGGAAGACCTCCCCTTCTGACAAGGAAACTTCCATGCTCATTATGTCCTGCATGGACAAGGCCATACGGGACGGTTCCAGTGAGCTTGCGGCTTCGTTCGTTTCCGGGGTCCTTAAGAAACGGGAAAACCTTTGCTCCTTCTTGTCAGCTGGAGTAACACAATGTCAGAAATCGGAGCTTATGTTTGCTCCTCTCCCGAAGTGCCTTTTCCCAGAGGAGTTGATCAAGGAGATTGCTGCCTCCTTGATTCAAAAAGACACGCATGACCTGGTTGCGTCATCCGCACGCAAAGCCACCCCTTTGCCAACCGTGTCTAGACCCAGGATGGATACTCCAGCGTCAAGTTTTATTCCGCCCTTTCGTGGCAGAGCCACCAGCAGAGGAGGTGCTCGTGCCGAAGGGAAACGTGGGAGCAAGAAGAAAGGTACCAAGTCCTTTAGAGGCAGAGTCTGACTGCCACCTTCTTCAGACAGCAGTGGGAGCCAGACTCAAGAACTACTGGCAGTCCTGGGAGAACAGGGGCGCAGATGCACAATCTGTGAAGTTGCTCAGAGAAGGGTACAAGATCCCATTCTTGCGCAAGCCCCCTCTAGCAACGACTCCCATCGACCTCTCTCCCAGGTACAGAGAGGAGGACAAGAGACTAGCGTTGAAGCAAGAGGTGTCTCTCTTACTAGAAAAGGGAGCGGTAGTCAAAGTCCGGGACCATCAATCCCCGGGCTTCTACAACCGTCTCTTCTTAGTGGTAAAGAAGACAGGAGGGTGGAGACCGGTGCTAGACGTCAGTGCTCTGAATGTCTTTGTCACAAAGCAGACGTTCGCCATGGAGACGACAAAGTCTGTTCTAGCAGCGGTCAGGAAGGAAGACTGGATGGTCTCTTTAGACCTCAAGGACGCTTACTTTCACGTCCCCATCCACCCAGATTCCCAACCTTTTCTAAGGTTCGTTTACGGGAAGGTTGTCTACCAATTTCAAGCCCTGTGCTTTGGCCTAAGCACGGCGCCTCTTGTCTTTACGAAACTGATGAGGAATATTGCCAAATTCCTGCATTTAGCAGACATCAGAGCCTCCCTCTATTTGGACGACTGGCTTTTAAGAGCTTCGTCCAGTCGTCGCTGTCTGGAGAATCTAAAGTGGACTCTAGATCTGACCAAGGAATTGGGTCTCCTGGTCAATATGGAAAAGTCCCAACTGGTCCCATCCCAAACTATAGTGTACCTAGGGATGGAGATTCACAGTCAAGCTTTTCGGGCTTTTCCGTCGGCCCCCAGAATAAGTCAAGCCCAAGGATGCATCCAGAACATGCTAATGAAGGACCGATGTTCAGTCAGACAGTGGATGAGTCTGATAGGGACGCTTTCATCACTGGACCAGTTCATTGCGTTAGGGAGACTGCACCTCCGTCCCCTTCAATTTCACCTGGCTGTTCACTGGAGAAAGGACAAGACGCTAGAAGCGGTCTCGATCCCTATTTCCGAGAAGATGAAGTCATCACTGACCTGGTGGAAGGACAACATCAACCTCAGAGAGGGTCTGCCCCTGACTGTTCAGACCCCCAACCACGTTCTCTTCTCGGACGCATCGGACACGGGCTGGGGTGCGACATTAGACGGTCGGGAATGCTCGGGCACCTGGAACTCGGAGCAAAGAGCGTTACATATCAACTGCAAGGAGCTACTGGCAGTTCATCTGGCCTTGAAAAGCTTCAAGTCCCTCCTTCTAGGCAAGGTGGTGGAGGTGAACTCCGACAACACCACGGCCTTGGCGTACATCTCCAAGCAAGGAGGGACCCATTCTATGAAGTTGTACGAGATCGCAAGGGACCTCCTCACCTGGTCAAGAGATCTATACCTGTCTCTAGTAACGAGGTTCATTCAAGGCAACATGAATGTCATGGCGGACCGCCTCAGTCGGAAGGGTCAAATCATCCCAACAGAATGGACCCTTCACAAGAATGTATGCAAGAGACTTTGGGCCACATGGGGCCAACCTACCATAGATCTCTTTGCAACCTCAATGACCAAGAGGCTCCCAAATTATTGCTCGCCAATCCCGGACCCAGCAGCAGTTCATATAGATGCTTTTCTACTGGATTGGTCCCATCTAGACCTTTATGCATTCCCCCCGTTCAAGATTGTCAACAAGGTACTGCAGAAGTTCGCCTCTCACGAAGGGACAAGGTTGACGTTGGTTGCTCCCCTCTGGCCCGCGAGAGAATGGTTCACCGAGGTACTGCAATGGCTGGTGGACGTTCCCAGAACTCTTCCGCTAAGAGTGGACCTTCTACGTCAGCCACACGTAAAGAAGGTACACCCAAGCCTCCACGCTCTTCGTCTGACTGCCTTCAGACTATCGAAAGACTCTCGAGAGCTAGAGGCTTTTCGAAGGAGGCAGCCAGGGCGATTGCTAGAGCAAGGAGGACATCCACTCTTAGAGTCTACCAGTCGAAGTGGGAAGTCTTCCGAAGCTGGTGCAAGTCGGTATCAGTATCCTCAACCAGTACCTCTGTAACTCAAATAGCTGACTTCCTTTTATACCTGAGGAAGGAAAGATCTCTTTCAGCTCCCACGATCAAGGGTTACAGAAGCATGTTGGCAGCAGTCTTCCGTCACAGAGGCTTAGATCTTTCCAACAACAAAGATCTACAGGACCTCCTTAAGTCTTTTGAGACCTCGAAGGAGCGTCGTTTGGCCACACCAGGTTGGAATTTAGACGTGGTACTAAGATTCCTTATGTCAGAAAGGTTCGAGCCGCTACAATCAGCCTCCTTTAAAGATCTCACTTTAAAGACTCTTTTCCTCGTCTGCTTAGCTACAGCTAAAAGAGTCAGTGAGATACACGCCTTCAGCAGGAACATCGGATTTTCATCTGAAACGGCTACATGTTCTTTGCACCTTGGTTTTCTAGCCAAAAACGAACTACCTTCTCGTCCTTGGCCGAAATCGTTCGATATTCCAAGCCTTTCTAATTTGGTTGGAAATGAACTAGAAAGAGTCTTGTGCCCTGTTAGAGCTCTTAAGTTCTATTTAAAACGAACTAAACCTTTACGAGGACAGTCAGAAGCTTTATGGTGCGCTATTAAGAAACCTTCTTTACCTATGTCGAAGAATGCAGTTTCCTATTATATTAGACTGTTGATACGAGAAGCTCATTCCCATCTGAATGAGGAAGACCATGCTTTGCTGAAGGTAAGGACACATGAAGTTAGAGCTGTCGCAACTTCAGTGGCCTTCAAACAAAACAGATCTCTGCAGAGTATAATGGACGCAACCTATTGGAGAAGCAAGTCAGTGTTCGCGTCTTTTTATCTTAAAGATGTCCAGTCTCTTTACGAGAACTGCTACACCCTGGGACCATTCGTAGCAGCGAGTGCAGTAGTGGGTGAGGGCTCAACCACTACATTCCCCTAATTCCATAACCTTTTTTAATCTTTCTCTTGAAATGTTTTTTATTGTTGTTTTTGGGTTGTCCGGAAGGCTAAGAAGCCTTTCGCATCCTGGTTGATTTGGCGGGTGGTCAAATTCTTTTCTTGAGAAGCGCCTAGATTAGAGGTTTTGATGAGGTCCTTTAGTATGGGTTGCAACCCTTGATACTTCAGCTCCTAGGAGTCGCTCAGCATCCTATGAGGATCGCGAGGCTCAGTAAGGAAGACGTACTTAAAAAGGCAGAGTAATTGTTCAAGTCGACTTCCTTACCAGGTACTTATTTATTTTATGTTTGTTATTTTGAATAACTGCTAAAATGAAATACAAAATACTTAGCTTTTAATAATGTAAACATGTTATGCTGGTCTCTACCCACCCCCCTGGGTGTGAATCAGCTTATATGATCACCGGCTAAGTTTAATATTGAAAAATGTTATTTTTATTAATAAAATAAATTTTTGAATATACTTACCCGGTGATCATATATTAAAGGACCCTCCCTTCCTCCCCAATAGAGACCCAGTGGACCGAGGAGAAAATTGGTTCTGTGTTTACATGGAGTACTTGAGTACCTGCTCGACAGATGGCGCTGTTGATGTACACCCCCACCTGTATAGCGATCGCTGGCGTATTTTGTCCTTAGGTTTTTCTGTCGGGCAGCAGAGCTGACAGCTTATATGATCACCGGGTAAGTATATTCAAAAATTTATTTTATTAATAAAAATAACATTTTCTAACCACTATAAAATAGGCCTACATTAAAAACCAGTCTTATTTTCTACACACCATTTATTACACCATTCTATAATTTTACTTTTTCTTCTTATCCAACTACGTTCTTCTTTGCCTAATTTATTTCATATATCAGAGAGTCAGTTCATTTAATGTTCTCCCCTTCTATAATTTCTCTTGCTTTTCCATCTGTACTGTCACAAGTAGGTTAGTTTAATACATTTTCATTCTTGACATTCACTTATTTACTACCTCTTTTGCACCCTTTCTTAACTGTAAAGATAATAACCTACAATAGAGTAATAGGCTTTTATTGTAATTGAACATTTATTTTAGAATCTCAAGGGAGTCCTGTAAATCCTATAATATACTGCACAATCAAATAATAAGTTAGTTTTATCATTATTACTTAACAGTAGGCTAGTATGCTATCTCAGTTTGCTTAAGTTTTATTTGTCTGGGAGCAAGCTCGTAATAACTTAAAACGCTCGTAATGTATTCTAAAACACTTTTCCCCATAAGAGAGAATTCACTTGATGTATTTAACACGTTTATAGATACACATATACACTAAGATACACATATACACTAATTTTTAAAGGTTTGTAGTGTAATTTAGTGAACAAGTTGTAATCCATAGTATCAGAAATGAATAAAAATTAATAATTCGCTAATAATGGAGGAGGAGGAGGAGCATATATTGCTGTTTTGATTTGTCAATCTAGACACTGGTTCTGCCTTGTGAACTATTTTGATATCTTTATTGTTCAAAAGTGTAACTATAGCAATCGTGGATGTTGTAGTAAGAATGTACTATACAGTACAGGTTTTACAGGTCTACTGCACACATGCCTTTTCTTGCTTTTTTCACTTCATAATCTTTTCCTACTTGTTACAGTCTGTCTTATCCATCTGGCCACTGTCATGATACAGTACTGTTAACTTTACAGTGCAGCACAAAATGTCTTATAATGAACAATATCAATCACAACTCAACAAAGTAATTTATTTACAATCATTCTTTGAGTTTAGGGAAGGTTCAATTTTCAATATTAATCTTACCCGATAATCATGTAGCTGTCAACTCCGTTGCCCGACAGAATTCTACGGAAGGGATACGCCAGCGATCACTATACAAGAAGGGGGTGTACTCACCAGCGCCACCTGTGGCCAGGTACTGCAGTACTTCTTGTTGACACCACCTCAATTTTTCCTCTGTCGTGCTTCCGGCAAGACCTACATGGATACGCTTATAATTTTGGAGTCTTGTTCACGGTTTTTGGTGAAGTATTGCTCTAAGATTTCAGCTTTCGCTATACAGGAAACTTGTCTCTTAGCTTAGATAGCTTTTAGATTGATTTGATAATGGTTAACGATATTTTGCTTTAATTGGAATTCCCCCTTGACTGTTCTTTGATCAAGATGTCCGACCTTTCTCAAGCTCCTCCCCAAAGACGATGTAGGACTTGTATTAGGCGTATTCCGAAGGCCTCGGTTGATCCTCACACCGTTTGTTCCGACTGTAGGGGAAAATCCTGTCAGTTGGAAGATCGATGTGAGGAATGCGCCGGACTTTCGGAACTTGATTTTGTTCGATTCCTCAAGTATACCACTAAGTTAGAGAGAGAGAGAGTTAGGAGGAGTTCGGCTCGCTCTTCGCTTTATTCCTCACCCCATGATCCTCAACCTTTTCCTCCCCCTGTAGTGGCTACCCCCGATCCTACTATTTGAGCCTGATATGTCTGATGTTTTACGTGCCATTCAGGCTTTAGGTGATAAAGTGGAGTCTGTAGTGAGTGACCACAAGTTCCTCTTGGCAGACGTCAAGGAACTTAAAGTGAAAAGTGCAGTGGGAAGTGGTAGTGCCAGTGCTGTGCCGAGTGCTAGTGTCAGTGTCAGTGTTGTGCGTGAGGGTACTTCTGTGCGTGCCAGTCGTCCTCCCAGTCCGGGACCTCTTGCAAGCTCCCAAGCCCAGGGGAGAAGCAATGTCGAAGGGCAAAAGGGTTCGGCAGGCCTTGATCGGCGCACAGCAGTATCCTCGGTGGTTGCGGGCGTATCTTACAGAGATCGTCACTTCCACTGTCAGACGATTGAGCCCTTATTTTCCTCGTCTGCAGAAGAATTTTCGGGGAGAAAACGCTGGACTCAGGTCTCAAGACCTCTTAAGCGTAAAGTCCAGACCGCACGAGTTCTACAGCCCGGATGTAGTCATTGGGCTAGCTCTGACTCGCCGCAGTCATCAGGTGACTGCACGCCTCCTAAGAGAGGTAAGGCGATGCCTCAACAGACCTCAACTTCTGTTAAGGCTCTGCCTCAACAGTCCTCAACGTCTGTTGATCCCAAGATGGCTTTGCTGCAGTCTATGCAGTCGCAGCTTGCGGTATTGATGCGTGAGTTTCAGGCAGAGAAGGTTACACCTCCTCCTGCGAGCGCTCCTCCTCCTCTACGCAGTCCAGTCTGCCAGACGTACGAAGTTGAGGTTCCTCAAGCTACCTCCATGCGTGAGCTACCGCGTTGGGAGTTGCCAGATACCAGCGTTGTGCAGCAACCTCCACCTTCCTTGAGGCAGGAACCTCTTAC
The DNA here is from genome assembly GCF_036898095.1 of Palaemon carinicauda. Classification (NCBI taxonomy): domain Eukaryota; kingdom Metazoa; phylum Arthropoda; class Malacostraca; order Decapoda; family Palaemonidae; genus Palaemon; species Palaemon carinicauda. Next base: position 12,467,765 of record NC_090763.1, read on the forward strand.
CACGCGGCAACCTCCTCAACAATGGGGACAGGAGTCTTATGCCTTACAACCTCCTCTACCTTTGAGGCAAGAGTTTCTTGCAGTAAGACCATCCTCGAGGCAGCAACCTCTTGAGGTACGACAACCTCTGCCATCCTTGAGGCAGCCACCTCAGCTCTCGCAGCTGATACCTCCACTTTCCTCGAGGCGAGAACCTCAACTCTCGAGGCAAGCACCTCAAGAACCTCAACTCGTGAGACAGGAGCCTCTTTCTGCGCAGCCGCCACCTCAACTCTCGCAGCACCCACCTCAAGAACCTCAACTCGTGAGACAGGAACCTCTTACTGCGCAGCCACCTCAACCCTTGAAGCAAGCGCAACTCTTGAGACATGAACCTCATGCAATGAGTCAGCCACCTCAACGCATGCATCTACCTCTTTCTCCTCAGCTTGAGCAGTCTTTGCAGCCTGAACCTCAGGTTTTACTACAGTCGCCTCTCACCACGCTTGCTCCCCAGACTCCCGCAGAGCCTCCTTCTTCCCAGCCTCATGACTTTGTCATTACCAGCCCTCATCCTCTTCAACAGAGACTTGAGGATGAATCCGCAAGTGTATATGCACCCGCTTGTCAGGATTCTGCCGTTCAGCATACCGCTGTAACTTTACCTCTCGCTTCTCAACCCTCAGGTGATGAGGTTTCTGAGGAGGAAGCTGCGCACCTGGATGATCCCTCTTCTGACGTGGTGGAACCCAAGTCGTTACCACCCTCCATTGACTTTCGCAAGGTCCTGGCTCTTTTCAGAGAAGTTTACCCGGATCACTTTGTTTCTGCTACCCCTCGCTCTCCTCCATCAGAGTTTTCTCTAGGCATGCAACCTGTTAAGTCTGCCTACACTAAGCTCGTCTTCGCTAGATCTTCTAAGAGAGCTTTGAGAATGTTAGGGGATTGGTTGCAGTCCAAGCAGCAACTAGGGAAGACGTCATTCATGTTTCCACCTACTAAGCTGACTTCTAAGGCGGGCGTATGGTATGCCACAGGAGAGGAACCAGGCTTGGGAATCCCTGCCTCTGCCCAGGCTGACTTCTCAAGTTTGGTTGACTCTCCACGAAGGTCGGCTATGAGGCGCTTTAAGGTCTGCTGGACCTTTTCTGACTTAGACCACTTCTTAAAGGGAGTCTTTTGCGCCTTTGAGATTTTTAATTTTCTCGACTGGTGCCTGGGGGCCTTGAGCAAGAAGACTGCCCCATCTGACAAGGACTCGGCCATGCTTATAATGTCCTGTATGGATAAAGCAATTCGCGATGGTTCCGGCGAACTTGCCTCCATGTTTGTTTCGGGAGTACTCAAGAAAAGGGAACAACTTTGCACCTTCCTTTCCACTGGTATCACCTCTTGTCAAAGGTCTCAGTTACTTTTTGCTCCGCTTTCTAAGTTCCTGTTTCCTGAGGACCTTATCAAGGAATTGTCTGCGGCTCTTATTCAGAAGGACACTCATGACCTTGTGGCCTCTTCAGCACGTAAGGCTAAGGTTGCTCCTTCGGTTCCTAGAACTTACCGCACCCCAGTGGCCGATTCTCCTGCTACAAGATTTATTCCGCCCTTTCGTGGCAGAGCCCCCAGCCGAGGAAGTACCCGTCCAGACGGTTTCAGGGGCAGGTCCAAGAAAGGTCCCAAGCCTTCGAAAGGCAAACATTGACTCTCCTCCTCTCCAGACAGCAGTAGGAGCCAGACTCAAGTTCTTCTGGCAAGCTTGGGAAAGAAGAGGTGCAGACGCCCAGTCTGTCAAGTGGCTAAGGGAGGGTTACAGGATACCATTCTGCCGCAATCCCCCTCTGACCACTTCTCCCATCAACCTCTCTCCCAACTACAAGGAAAAGGACAAGAGGCTAGCGTTACACCAAGAGGTGTCGCTCCTGTTACAGAAGGAGGCAGTGGTGATAGTCCGGGACCATCAATCCCCGGGCTTCTACAACCGTCTCTTTCTGGTGGCCAAGAAGACAGGAGGTTGGAGACCGGTGCTGGACGTCAGTGCGCTCAATGCTTATGTCACCAAGCAGACGTTCACTATGGAGACGACGAAGTCGGTCCTAGCAGCGGTCAGGCAGGAGGACTGGATGGTCTCGTTGGATCTGAAAGACGCTTACTTTCACGTTCCTATTCATCCAGACTCCCAACCTTTCCTGAGATTCGTTTTTGGAAAGGTTGTGTACCAATTCCAAGCCCTGTGTTTTGGCCTAAGCACGGCGCCTATGGTGTTTACGCGACTGATGAGGAATATTGCGAAATTCCTCCACTTGGCGGACATCAGAGCCTCCCTTTATTTAGACGACTGGCTGTTAAGAGCCCCCACAAGTCGTCGCTGTCTGGAGAGTCTCAACTGGACTTTGGACTTGATCAAGGAACTGGGTCTTTTGGTCAACTTAGAAAAGTCCCAGCTTATTCCTTCCCAAACCATCGTTTACCTGGGAATGGAGATTCGGAGTCAAGCTTTTCGGGCTTTTCCGTCGGCCCCAAGAATCAGCCAAGCCCTAGAGTGCATTCTGAGCATGCTGAAGAGGAACAGATGCTCGGTGAGACAGTGGATGAGTCTAACAGGGACCCTGTCATCGTTAGCCCTGTTCACCGAGTTAGGGAGACTCAACCTCCGCCCCCTTCAATTCCATCTAACAGCTCACTGGGACAAGAATATGATGCTCGAAGCGGTCTCTATTCCTGTTACCAAAGAGATGAAGACTACTCTCATGTGGTGGAAGACCAACATCCTTCTCAAGGAGGGTCTATCGTTAGCGGTTCAGACCCCCAATCTTCATCTCTATTCGGACGCATCAGACTCGGGCTGGGGCGCGACCTTGGACGGACAGGAATGCTCGGGAACATGGAACAAGGAACAGGAAACGCTTCACATCAACTGCAAGGAGTTGCTGGCAGTTCATCTGGCTTTAATGAACTTCAAGTCCCTCCTGCTAAACAAGGTGGTGGAGGTGAACTCCGACAACACCACAGCCTTGGCATACATCTCCAAGCAGGGAGGGACCCATTTGAGGAAGCTGTACGAGATAGCAAGGGACCTCCTCATTTGGTCAAGAAGTCTAAACCTCTCACTGGTAACGAGGTTCATTCAGGGCAATATGAACGTCTCGGCAGATCGCCTCAGCAGGAAAGATCAAGTCATCCCCACGGAATGGACCCTTCACAAGAGCGTGTGCAACAGACTTTGGACCTTGTGGGGTCAGCCAACGATAGATCTGTTCGCCACCTCCATGACCAAGAGGCTCCCTTTGTACTGTTCCCCAGTTCCAGACCCAGCAGCAGTTCACGTGGATGCTTTTCTGCTGGATTGGTCCCATCTCGAGCTATATGCATTCCCGCCGTTCAAGATCATCAACAGAGTCATTCAGAAGTTCGTCTCTCACGAAGGGACACGGCTGACGCTGGTTGCTCCCCTTTGGCCTGCAAGAGAATGGTTCACAGAGGTACTACAATGGCTGGTCGACGTTCCCAGGACTCTCCCTCTAAGAGTGGACCTTCTACGTCAACCTCACGTAAAGAAGGTACACCCAAACCTCCACGCTCTTCGTCTGACTGCCTTCAGACTGTCGAAAGACTCGCTAGAGCTAGAGGCTTTTCGAAGGAGGCAGCCAGAGCGATTGCCAGAGCAAGGAGGATATCCACTCGTAGAGTCTATCAATCCAAGTGGGAAGTCTTCCGAAGCTGGTGCAGAGCCAATGCAGTTTCCTCTACCAATACCTCTGTAACCCAAGTTGCTGACTTCCTGTTACATCTTAGGAATGTTAGATCTCTTTCGGCTCCTACGATCAAAGGGTACAGAAGTATGTTGGCTTCAGTTCTCCGCCACAGAGGTTTGGATCTTTCCTCCAACAAGGATCTACAAGACATCCTTAAATCTTTCGAGACTTCTAAAGAACGTCGATTGTCCACTCCAGGCTGGAATCTAGACGTAGTCTTAAGGTTCCTTATGTCTCCTAGGTTTGAACCTCTCCAGTCAGCTTCTTTCAAAGACCTTACTCTCAAAACTCTTTTCCTCGTCTGCCTTGCAACAGCCAAAAGAGTTAGTGAGGTTCACGCCTTCAGCAGGAACATAGGATTCACATCCGAATCAGCAACATGTTCCTTACAGCTCGGATTTTTAGCAAAAAATGAACTTCCTTCACGTCCTTGGCCTAGATCGTTCGAAATTCCTAGCCTTTCCAACATGGTGGGTAACGAGCTAGAGAGAGTTCTTTGCCCTGTCAGAGCTCTAAAATACTATCTTAAAAGGTCAAAACCTATACGAGGACAATCAGAGGCCTTATGGTGTGCCATCAAGAAACCTTCGATGCCTATGTCCAAAAACGCAGTTTCGTATTATATAAGGCTTCTGATTAGAGAAGCTCATTCTCACATGAAGGATGAAGACCTTGCTTTGCTGAAGGTAAGGACCCACGAAGTGAGAGCTGTAGCCACTTCGATGGCCTTTAAACAGAACCGTTCTCTGCAGAGTATTATGGATGCAACTTATTGGAGGAGCAAGTCAGTGTTTGCATCATTTTATCTCAAAGATGTCCAGTCTCTTTACGAGAACTGCTACACCCTGGGACCATTCGTAGCAGCGAGTGCAGTAGTAGGTGAGGGCTCAGCCACTACATTCCCTTAATCCCATAACCTTTTTTAACCTTTCTCTTGAATGCTTTTATTGTTGTTTTTTGGGTTGTTACGGTAGGCTAGAAGCCTTCCGCATCCTAGTTGATTTGGCGGGTGGTCAATTCGTTCTTGAGAAGCGCCTAGGTTAGAGGTTGTGTAGAGGTCCTTTAGTATGGGTTGCAGCCCTTTATACTTCAGCACCTTAGGGTTGTTCAGCCTCCTAAGAGGAACGCTGCGCTCAGTAAGGAAGACGAACTTATTAAAGGCAGAGTAATGGTTCAAGTCGACTTCCTTACCAGGTACTTATAATTTCATTGTTATTTTGAATAACTGATAATATGAAATACGGGATACTTAGCTTCTTGATATACATGTACACTGGTTTTCACCCACCTCCCTGGGTGTGAATCAGCTACATGATTATCGGGTAAGATTAATATTGAAAAATGTTATTTTCATTAGTAAAATAAATTTTTGAATATACTTACCCGATAATCATGATTTAATTGACCCACCCTTCCTCCCCATAGAGAATCAGTGGACCGAGGAAAAATTGAGGTGGTGTCAACAAGAAGTACTGCAGTACCTGGCCACAGGTGGCGCTGGTGAGTACACCCCCTTCTTGTATAGTGATCGCTGGCGTATCCCTTCCGTAGAATTCTGTCGGGCAACGGAGTTGACAGCTACATGATTATCGGGTAAGTATATTCAAAAATTTATTTTACTAATGAAAATAACATTTTTATCCCCCATAATTTATACCATGCACTAATTTCAGCAACCATAGGTCTATATTCATTAGATGGAATTTATGCAGTGTGGCATCACCGGTAAGGTTTTGTAATGGTAATTATTGAACAATTTATAACCCCTAACATCAGAAAGGAATAAAAGTTGATAATTCACAATGAAAAATAGAATTGTCCTGGTGCAAAACAATCTTTATATGCATTATTATTTTGGCGAAGCGGAAAACTAGCTGAAGCTAAAAGTTTAACAGGGTTTAACTACCCACCGCCATTTAGCAGGGGTAGCGAGGAGTATGTTTACGCCCCGTGCCCACCAGCACTGATGACTAACGGTAACTTTTTAATTTGGCTTGGTAGAGTGTAGACATGGCTCACTCTCCCATTAACCTTAACTGGCTGAAGCTAATTTTTTCCGTTTTCTTTTGCAGGTGTACTTGCCCGTGAGGACCAACCAAGCCCTTTGTCAGGGCTTGGAAGGGCACCGATGCGGCACCTTCATGTCCGCTGTGGAGACAGATCCTCACGGTCTCTGCCCTTCATGCTGGGGTCATATGTAGGGGTCTTCATGTGATGTATTTAAGGAGTGGTCACCCTCCTAGTGGTAGAGGTTTAATAGACGGAAGATGATGATGGTTAAAAGAGACTCTTCACCTTCGAGGTCAGCCTCGAAAGGGAAGAAGGCTCGATCTCCACACCCTGACTCTGCCCAACCGTCTTCCTCCAGATAATAGTTGAGTATGTGGCGCCCCTGTAACTCCAGGACAACCTCGTATGAGTTCTCCTCCCATTGCCCCTCCCAGCGGGGCAGTGGTGGAGCCCTCCGCAGTGTCATCTCTCTAATGACTCTGTTCGTCTGCTGTGGCCCTCCTTGGGGTTGACGTCTCCTCCGTTAAAGAAGAGGTTACAGGAGGTCCTTCGTTTGAGTGAGCTTACGCACTCAAGCCTTGAGACCTCGTCTCCTGCTCTCCCCCGACATCACCCCCCGCTCCGGCGGGAGGACAGGAGCAGTTGAGGACCAAGAGCACATGACGTCAGGGGCATTGCTACGTCCCTGGCCTTCAAACGTAAATACTCTGTGGCGCAGGTTTTACAAGCGAGCATTTGGAAGCATCAGACGACCTTCATCGCCCACTACCTGCAAGACGTAACCCACAGAAGACTCGATACTTTCTCTGTTGGTCCTGTGGTGGCTGTACAACAGCTGCTTTAATACCTCAAGCTCCTTAATGGACAACTAGCAGGAGGTTGAGGGCACTGGTTCCTCTGCAAGGCTGACCTCAACCGCTGCGGGTAAACCATTGTTCCCTTGCGTAACCTAGTACTGTATTGTGTCAATACTGTTGTGTCCCCATACCCTGGCGAGGTGGTATTGGGTATGACTTGGTGGCCTCACACTAATCCTATGTTCCTTTGACATTCACATTGCTAGCATCACAAACACACAGCTTGTGTAGGCCGCAGAACATGCATAGTAAGGTGAAGGGTTTCCACCTTTTATGTACTAACACACTTGAAGGGGAATCCCCGGGTAAAGCCAAAAAGCCATATTGGCAGGGATGTCTGCCTTCCTAATGGGTCAGTCAGTCCCTATAAATAGTTTGTTCCGTAACCGAAATACAAACCACGCTATTTACAAAGGGTTTACTTTTAGCGCAGCTGAAATGACGAGCCAATAGTTTTAACGAGGGTTAATTACCCCCGCGCCAGTTAGCGGGGGGTGGGTAAGGGTAGCTTGCTACCCCTCCCCCCTCCACACACCGGTGACTTGCTTCACTTCACTTTTGGCTCGGCGGTGATCAAACGTGTCTGCTCATCGCCTTCGTGACAGCCTTTAATTTTCTGCTTTTTCTTTTCAGCGTGTGTGTTGGTTGGAAGTTGACCTTCAGTTATTTCTTTACAATGCGTACATGCCCTGGAGTTGCCGGCCGTCCTTGTGGGACTTTCATGTCGGACGTTAATACGGATCCACACACCCTCTGCCCTCAATGTCTGGGCCGACGGTGTGACCAGGAGAACATGTGCCGTGAGTGCAGGGAGTGGTCTGCCTCCCAGTGGGAGAGGTTTGGCCGTCGGCGTAAGAAGAAGTCCAAGAGAGACCGTTCTCCTCCGGGGTTAGCCTTGAAGGAGGAAGGTTCTCGGGACTCTTCTTCCGCCGCCCAAACCTCCTCCGAAGCTCCCCCTCGTCCGCCTCCTAAGGAGAGTCGGCCGAGTGGGAGTGCAGGCCCTTGTTTTGTTTCCCGACCTTCGGTGGGGGGAAAGGGCGTCGCCTCCCATAGCGAGGCGGTTCCCCCTCCTCCTCCGGGGGAGGTTATTGATAATGCCTTATCCAGTGATGATCTTTTACAGATTTGGTCGTCCCTGGGGCTTAAGGGCTTGCCCTCCAGGGTTGCTCTTATTGACCTTGTCTCGTTGGGGGCCGCTGTTAAGCAGTCGCCGGTGGTAGCAGAGGTAGACCCTCTGTCTATTGTCGACGTCGTGGTGACAGAGGCCTCCGACGTGGCTGGGCCTTCCGCCGCAGGTGCTGTTGCGGGTGATGGTGCTAAAGGCTCTCTTCCTCCTTCCGTACATCCTTCGAAGGGGGAAGGGAGTCCTTCGGTCTCGACTGCTGCTCAGCTTCCTTCTGAGGGAAGTGCTTTAACGGAGACTCCCCTTCGGAGGACCGATGGTCCCGACGATCTCCCCCGAGGCCGCCTCCGCCGTAAGGCTCACCGTCCTCTACGCCACAAGGGCCTCCCTTCCCCTTACAGGGGGACTAAGAGGCGCCTTTTTGGGTCTTCATCTTCCGGGGGGGACTCTCCTCGTCAGCCTCAACCTACAGCTCCGCCCTCCTTGAACCTCTCTGCAGACCGCTTACCATCTCTTGCCAGATCTTCGCCTTCTGGAGAACACGTCACCCGACGGGCAACGGTCCCTTCGGGGCTAAGGGATCCTTCCCTTACGCGAGCAGTGCTAGCGCACAAGCGCTCCTGCTCGCCAGCGCTCTCCTGCTCGCCAGCGCTCTCCTGCTCGTCGATGATCTCCTGCTCGCCAAGACTCTCCTGCTCGCCAACGCTCACCTGCTCGTCGGCTCTCTCCTGATGTTCGCCCCCCTTGCCAGCGCTCTCCTGCTCGTCAGCTCTCTTCCGAGCGTCAGCGCTCATTTGAGGACCTTCGCCCTGCGGTCTCTGACCACCCTTTAGTTCCTGCTGAACTCCCTGCTCACCATCTGCCTGGTCCTGTGGCTACGCAACATCGTGCTGCGTGTGTGTCAGAAACACATGTTCGCCAACGCACCAGCGATCTCCCAGTTCCTGCTCGTGAACGCGCCGCGCCACCTGTCCTTTCACATGACACGCGTCGACCTTCTGCTCGCCAGCGATCTCCAGCTCGCCAGCGATCACCTACGCGCCAGCGATTACCTCCTCGCCAGCGTTCACCTGCTTGCCAGCGCGCACAGGCGATCTTAGTATCGCCTATTCAACAGCGACAGCTAGCGCCCCGACGTTCTCCAACGCTCCTGAAGGAACATGGTTCGCCAGCTTCTAGCTCGCCATCGCGCGATCGCCATCGCTCGCCATTGCACGATCGCCCTCCTGCGCATGCTACTCGCCATCGCTCGACCCTGCACGATCGCCCTCCTGCGGATGCTGATCACCATCGCACCCCATCACGCGATCGGCCACCTGCGCATGCTGCTCGCCATCGCTTGCCCCTGCACGATCGCCCTCCTGCGCATGCTGCTCCTCATCGCTCGCTCTCCTGCGGATGCTAATCACCATCGCACCCCATCACGCGATCATTCACCTGCGCATGCTGCTCGCCATCGCTTACCATTACGCGGTCATTCACCTGCGCATGCTGCTCACCATCGCACACCAGTGCGTCGACATACCACATCGCGCCATCGCCAACTTGAGCGACTGCACTCACCAGCTCGTCATCGATCGCCTGTGGATCTACATCGCCAGCGATCTTCCTCACCTACGCGGCAGCGCGTTCCCTCGCCGTCGCGCCAACGCTTGCGTTCGTCGCCTCGGACACGCGTTCATTTACCTGCCCACCCTCACGCCCACTCGCCTGCGCGCCCGCGCGATCGCTCGCCTGCGCGCCCGCGCGATCGCTCGCCTGCGCGATCGCTCGCCTGCGCGATCGCTCGCCTGCGCGATCGCTCGCCTGCGCGATCGCTCGCCTGCGCGATCGCTCGCCTGCGCGATCGCTCGCCTGCGCGATCGCTCGCCTGCGCGCCCGCGCGCCTGCGCGTCCGCGCGACCATTCGCCTTCGCGCGACCATTTGCCCTCGCGCGACCATCGTTCGCGGCGAATTCCACAGCCGGTGGTAGCAGCAGGAACACGTGCTCCTAGACGGCACTCGGGATCACCTCCATCCAAGCACAGGTTGGTAGTGCAGGACGAAGAGAGGTTAGTACAGCATTCTTGCCCACCCTCTTTTCAGGCAGGTACCGTCGTGTCCACTCCAAAGGATCGCCCGATCCCTTTCCCTTTAGCGAGGATTTCGGACTCTGTGTCTTTGGAGCAGCAGACTTGGTTTGGTCCGCTGGCACAGGCGTTAGTGAGGGTTATGAAACCAGCACTCGCCGGCCAGGGTAACAAACCATCGGCTGTCTCTCCTACGCTGAAAAGAAAGAGAGGAGTGGACTTTGTGGTGACTTCCCCCAGGGCGAAGTTGGTTCCCAAGAGGTCGGTCGCGAAGGTCCCTTCTCCTGCACGAGTACCCTCTCCTTCTCCCGTGGACGAGGCCTTTCCGTCCTCAGGTGAGTCCAGTGGGGCGGTAGTCTTCCCCTTGGCACCAGGGGGGGAGACTTCGCTTCAGGCAGGAGAATCGTCTCGTGAGGAAGGGGCCCCTCGAACCTCGTTGTTGGGATCCTGTATCCCTCCCAGGAGGGAATCCAAGGATTCCAAGACCGTCCCTAAATCCTCTGCAAGGATTTGTCAGGAACCCACGACTACCCAGGGGAATGTCCACGTATCACCCCAGGAAGAGATTCCTGGGGCAGGAGACTTAGCTGCCAGCCCGCAGGGAGGAGAACAGCAAGAGTCCGAACATGCCTTCTGGCAGGTCCTAAGCCTGATAAGGCAACTTAACAGACTTACGGATCCAGTCATCGCCCCCCGTGAAGGCAAAGACACGATTCTGGATGAAGTGTTTGACGTTCGGAAGGCCCCTAAGACCAGTGCAGCTCTGTCCTGGTCTCGGGGGCTGAAGAGTGCCAGGGCTAGGGCCAACGCTCAGCTCGCACTTCTTGCTTCCTCCAGTCGTTCCACTGCCGGGAACAAGCTCATCCCTCCTCCTCGCCTTCAGCAGAGGAGGTATTTCGAGATCCTGGGTGAGCACAACCTCGCTCTTCCTCTCCATCACTCTGTGGAGGAGCTGGCGAAGGGAGTTCCCCTGGAGAAACTCTCTGCCCGGCAGGTGTCGTTCTCGGCGGCAGAGATCCTTAACCACGAGAAGGTCGCTAAGTGTGCCATGCAGGCCACTTCGTGGCTGGACTTCTGGCTAGGATCTCTGGGCATCCTATTGCGATCGGAGGACTTGTCCAAGGAGACCAATAGGAAGGCCCTAGAGACCTTCTTGCTCTCGGGCACCCGCTCCATCGAGTTTTTGGCGCACCAGGTTACCACCTTGTGGGCCAACTCGGTGTTGAAGCGTCGCGATGCTGTGTCCGAGAGATTCCATCCGAAGGTCCCCGCCGTAGATGTGTGTAGGCTCCGACATGCTTCCCTTCTGGGGGAGAGCCTGTTTGAGCCTCAAGACATGGAGCGAACGGCTGAGAGGTGGAGGAAATCCAGCACGGACTCCCTCCTCCACAGGGCCCTTACAACTCGGCCCTATAAGCCTCCAGCCCCGCCACAACAGCAGCAACAGCCTCGTAAGGCTCCCAAACAGGCACCGGCAGCTAAGAGAGTGGTGTCTAAGCCCCAGCCCTTTCCAGCCAAGGTCAAGAGGGGCGGTAAGTCCTCCAGGGGAGGCAAGACTCCTAGGGGTGGCGGCCGCGGCCGCAAGCCCTAGGGGTGGCAGTCCCCCTGCATGTCCACCTCTGGGGGGATGCCATCAGCGTTGCGTCCGCAGGTGGCAGCAACACGGGGCCGATGCTTGGACGGTCTCAGTGATCGGCCAAGGTTATCGCGTCCCGTTCACGACATCTCAACCTCCCCTGACAGCGAATTCAGTGTCGTTGAGCTCCTATGCCACGGGGTCGGCAAAGGGGCTGGCCCTTCAGGCCGAAGTCGAGACCATGCTCGAGAAGGGTGCTCTCCAGGAGGTCGTGGACGGCTCCCCAGGCTTCTTCAGTCGACTCTTTCTCGTAAAGAAGGCTACTGGAGGCTGGAGACCCGTCATCGATCTCTCAGCTCTGAACAGGTTTGTCAAACAAACCCGGTTCAGCATGGAGACAGCAGACACGGTCAGACTTGCGGTGAGACCACAAGACTTCATGTGTACACTGGATCTAAAGGACGCGTACTTCCAGATCCCAATCCATCCGTCTTCCAGGAAGTACCTGAGATTCTGCCTAGACAACAAGATCTACCAGTTCAAGGTGCTGTGTTTCGGTCTCTCCACAGCTCCTCAGGTGTTCACCAGAGTGTTCACCCTGATTTCATCTTGGGCGCACAGGAACGGCATTCGTCTCCTTCGTTACCTGTACGATTGGCTGATCCTTGCAGACTCGGAGTCGACCCTTCTTCGGCACCGAGACAGGCTTCTGGATCTTTGCCAGGATCTGGGGATCGTGGTAAACCTCGAGAAGTCCTCTCTGCAGCCGTCCCAACGACTGGTTTATCTAGGCATGCTAATAGACACCAATCTCCACAAAGCCTTTCCATCAGACGACCGGATAGCAAGGCTGAGGAGGGTGGCGGAACCTTTCCTCAGGCGAAAAGAACTCCCCGCCCAATCGTGGTTGCGTCTCTTAGGCCACCTATCCTCCCTGGCCCGTCTGGTTCCAAACAGCCGCCTCAGGATGAGATCCCTTCAATGGCGGCTCAAGTCCCGGTGGAATCAAGGATCCGATTCCCCGGACATTCTGATCCCAATGGGGTCTCTGGAACAGACGGACTTGCGGTGGTGGCTGGCCGACGAGAACCTGCGGAAGGGAGTGAGTCTTCTCGTCCTCCCCCGGAATTGACTCTGTTTTTGGACGCGTCAAAAGAAGGGTGGGGGGCGCACGTTCTGAACCAGAGGGCCTCAGGCCTTTGGTCAGAATCAGAAAAGTGCCTACACATCAACCTGCTAGAATTGAAGGCCGTCTTTCTGGCTCTTCAGCAGTTCCAACGGTCCCTGGCGGGTCACTCCGTGGTGGTGATGTGCGACAACACCACGGTAGTGGCTTATATCAACAAGCAGGGAGGCACTTTTTCGCAACAGCTATCCCATCTTGCAGTAGAGACTCTGAGGTGGACCGAAACCCACTCGATAACACTATCAGCTCACTTCATTCCTGGCAAGAGGAATGTGCTCGCCGACAGTCTGAGCAGGGCTTCGCAGATAGTGAGTACCGAGTGGTCTTTGGATCCTCAGATAGCCAACAAAGTCCTGACTTTGTGGGGTTCCCCGACTGTGGACTTGTTCGCGACAGCCTTGAACTTCAAGCTGCCCCTGTACTGCTCACCAGTCCCGGACCCCAAGGCACTCTGGCAAGATGCTTTCCAGCAACGGTGGGACAACATCGACGTGTACGCCTTCCCACCATTCTGTCTGATGAGAAGGGTGCTCAACAGGACCAGACTATCGGTCAACTGTTCCATGACTCTAGTAGCTCCGCTATGGCATCACGCGGAATGGTTTCCGGATCTTCTGCAACTCCTGACGGAACTCCCAAGGGAGCTTCCTCCACGACACGAGCTTCTCAGACAACCCCACTCCGGCGTCCCTCACAGGGCCGTGGCCTCGCTTCGGCTTCACGCCTGGAGACTATCCAGCGTCTCCTCGCGGAGAGAGGCTTTTCGCAACAGGTTGCGGAGAGAATGTCTTGGCACCTGCGAAGGTCCTCTGAGGGAGTCTACCAAGCAAAGTGGAGAGTCTTTTGTGGTTGGTGTCGTGGAAGGGGTATCTCTCCACTCGATGCCACTATTCCAGCAATAGCGGACTTCCTCGTGTATCTGCGAGAAGAAATGCGCCTTTCTGTCTCGGCAGAGAAAGGCTATCGCTCAGCCTTAAGCTTGGCCTTCAGATTGAAGGGCGTGGATATTTCTTCATCGCTAGAACTCTCTTTACTCATACGTAGCTATGAGCTTACCTGCCCCCAGTCGGAAGTGAGACCCCCTCCTTGGAACGTGGTTCGAGTCCTCAGGTCTCTTAAGAGACCTCCCTTCGAGCCATTACGCCAGGCCTCCGATCGCCACCTGTCTTGGAAGACGGCTTTCCTACTCGCCTTGGCCTCGGCCAAGCGAGTTAGTGAACTTCATGGTCTCTCGTACGACATCGCCCATTCAAGGGGATGGGGGGAGGTAACGTTCAGGTTCGTCCCTGAGTTTGTGGCCAAGACTCAGAATCCTGGAGTGCCGGATCCTCGGTTCGACTCTTTCAGGATCGCGAGTCTCCGTTCTGTAACAAACGACCCAGACCAGTTGCTACTATGTCCAGTGAGGTGTCTGAGGCACTACTTGAAGAGAACGGCTGCAGTCCGTCCTCATGTGCGAGCTTTGTTTGTGAGCACAGGCAGGACAAAGAGGAGGGTCACCAGGAACACCATCTCAGCTTGGATTCGAAGGGTTATCTACCATGCCCTGAATCCTGACCCTCCTCCGTCACGTCGCCCTCGGGCCCACGATGTCAGGGGTATTGCTACATCCCTGGCCTTCAAGAGAAACTTCTCAGTGACGCAGGTACTTCAAGCTGGGGTCTGGAAGCGTCAAACGACCTTCACAGCCCACTACCTGCAAGACGTGACCCACAGGAGCCTCGATACGTTTTCTATCGGCCCTGTGGTGGCTGCACAACAGCTGGTCTAACCTCAGGCTCCTTTTTGGACAAGTAGCAGTAGGTTGATGGCGTTGTTACCCGGTCTTAGTCTGCGTGAATGAAAGAGTATGTCTGACCCTTACTTCTTTCTTCATTCTCCCCTCTCTTGGGGAAGCAGCATCCTGGTCCTCGCATAGCTGACCTCGACCTCTGCAGGTAACCCATGCTTCTTTGTGCTCCTAGTATTAAGCTTAATACTGTTGCGTCTCCCATACCCTGACGAGGTGGTATGGGGAACGTCCTATCCTAGAATTCCTATCTGAAGGTCTCAAGGTCAACTTCATAGGACGAGTCACACTTTCCTCCACACACTGCTTATGTAGGCCACTCGTTCCTAGCGATGCTAGGAACTTGTGAGGTACAGGGGCTCCCTCTCTCTAGTGCTGCTCACTGAGGGATCGAGCCCCCGGGCAAGCCGAAGTCAGTAAGGCTGGGGACTTTCCACCCTTCCTAAGGGGTAAGTCACCCTTTGTAAATAGCGTGGTTTGTATTTCGGTTACAGAACAAATGACAAATTCGAAGATAATTTGTATTTTTCCTAACCATACAAACCTTAGCTATTTACACATATGTGCCCGCCATCCCTAACCCCCATGTCAAGTCCTACCTCTAAGTGAAGTGAAGCAAGTCACCGGTGTGTGGAGGGGGGAGGGGTAGCAAGCTACCCTTCCCCACCCCCCGCTAACTAGCGCGGGGGTAATTAACCCTCGTTAAAACTATTGGCTCGTCATTTCAGCTGCGCTAAAAGTAAACCCTTTGTAAATAGCTAAGGTTTGTATGGTTAGGAAAAATACAAATTATCTTCGAATTTGTCTTGTTGGTTTATATTTCTGTTACGGAACAAATGATAAATTTGGAAGTAATTTGTATTTTTTCCTAAAGATACAAACCTGTAGCTGTTTATAGAGATTTGCCTGCCAACCCATTCCTCTTGAAGTCCTATTTCCAAGCAAAGTGAGTTACAGTCACAGGTGTGTGAGGGAGGGGGTTAGCTACTGCCCCTGCCCTCATTAACTAGCAGTATGGATGGGAGGTTAACCCTTGCTAAAAAATTTTTCATTTTTTTTTCTACTACATTTTGTATTTTCTAAATTTGATCATCATCTTCATCACTTCCACTTTTCTGTTTTGTTTTGGAAGACTTTGAGCTTCCTCTTTGCTTACTAAAGGGCTCTTTAATAAATAACTATCCAGGAAGCTTGTTTCTGCCTGCTTAAAACGTTCTTGAAATGACTTTGGCAAATGTTATTTATATACGCAAGAGCACGACCTGTGTAAACTTTTTCTGGGTGTGTCTTCAATACAAAAGCTGCCATTTTATGATAGCAATCTAGAATCTCCTTAATTTCTGCCATTGTCATAGGGTCATCCTCCTCCTTGTCGCCACTAGAGAACTGTTCCTGAACGACGTTCACTTGCATGGCCTCCAACTCCTTCAGGTTGTCTGTTGTAAGCTCATCTTGGTGCTACTCGAGAAACTCATTTATGTCGTCCTCATTGGCTTCCAGATCTATGGACCTCCCAAGTGTAACGATCTCTGCAACCTCAGGTTGAGCAATAGGTTCAGGATCATTAACTTTTTTGGCTTCGGCTAGGCCTACGTGGAAGCCCTCGAAGTCTCGTGTGGAGATGACATCAGGCCACAGCTTCGTCTAAGAAGAGTTCAAGGTATGCTTTTAAATCTTCTGCCAAGCTAGGTCGATGAATCTGATGCATATCACCATATAGAAATGCTCCTTCCAAAATTCACGCAGGGTGAGGTTTGTGCAGTCAGTGATTTCCAAACATCTCTTGTAGAGATGTTTCGTATAGAGCTTCTTGAAGTTGGAAATCACTTGCTGGTCCATGGGCTGGAGGAAATGGGTGGTGTTAGACGGAAGATAGAGTACTGTACCTTGATAAACGAATAATCTGCTAGGATATCTTCCTCAAGGCCTAGAGGGTGAGCAGGGGCATTGTCCAACACCAGCAGGCATTTCAGCGGTGGCGCTTCGCTTCCAAATATTTTTTCACAGTCGGGCCAAAACAATGATTTTCCCACCAGGTGAAGAATATTGTTACCCAGGCTTTTGCTAATATTAACCCTCCATATCACTGGAAATCTTGTACTTATGCTATTTGTGGGCCTTGAAAGCTCGAGGAGCCTCCGAGTGATACACCAGCAGGGGCTTCACCTTACAATCCCCACTGCTGTTTGCACAGTCCTTCATAGGGGTATGCCTGGGTATCTTCTATTGTGTCATGATGTACGTCTGATGAGGAATTTTCTTCCATAAAAGCCAAGTTTCATCACTGTAGCCTTCCTTTTTTGATAGTCAACTCGTCGAACGTCTTAACAAAGGCTTCGGACGCTTTCGTGTCCGAGCTAGCAGCCTCCCCATGCCGCACCACCGAATGAATGCCAGACCATCTCTTGAATTTTTCAAACCACCTCCGTGAAGCCGTGAACTCCTGGGGTACCTGCTTCGAGGTCCCTTCTCCTGTGTCGTTTTCGGCCTGAGCACACGAGATTATCAATGGCGCTGGCCTTGTGGCAGATTATTGTCTCGGTAATCATGTCTCCAGGGATTTCCTTGTCCTTAATCTAAAAGAAAAACAGTCTCTCCAACTTATGGACGTGGCTCCTCTTACTTGAGAAAACAGTCACGTCTTTTGAAGGTGTTGCTGCTTTGATGGCTTTCTTCTGTTTAAGGATGGTGCCTATCGTTGACAGATTTCGGCCATACACCTTAACAATCACACTTAACTGCATGCCAGCCTCATACTTCTTGATTACAGTATCTCAAGCTTCGTCTCCATAGAAAGCATCCTCATCTCTTTTCCCTGAACACAACAACACTCTTGGGACTCATGGTTAATAATGAAAGAGTTCAGTAATGCCACATGATACTGTACATTAACTAAAAGCACGAAAGTAAAATCACCAGCACGAATACAATGTGGTCGAGGAACGCCAATTAATAGATGCCCGATGGGATAAATGCTGACCAATAGGAGAGCAGGATCTTATGGCAGTAACTAGCATCAGAATAGGGAGATAACCAATGGTGGAGAGTTTACAATTTGGCGACACCGGAATTTTAAAATCAGTTTTGGCAGCCGGTTGAATCTCGTACCTTACAGTACCTCGTTTCGTAACGAAATTTTTTTTGCAATACGAGGGAAAAATCTTCGCATCATGAAATTTTCATATGCAGAAACTTTTGTATCAAGAGGTATCACTTATGCACTTATTTGCTCATCTCATCTCCATACAGTACACCTATTTCTTGGACCGTAATAAACAGTACTATACTTAGATTTAATTTTTCTTATATGTATTCCCTTCTTTGTTTCCTTTCTCCTAGTGCTTTCTAACAATACATTTTTCCTCCCCTTTGTTATTTATTAGTCTGCCTTGTTTTTAAGTGTTTGCAGGGTTAACTTAATATGATTAAGGATAAGACAGAGGATGCAATTTTTGAAGCGCAGGGTGGTTTTAGAAGAAGTAGGGGATGTATGTGAATTTATAGTTAGGCAGATATGTAAGAAATATTTTGTAAAAGGTAAGGAGGTATATTTTGCATTTATGGATCTGGAGAAAGCTTATGATAAGAGTTGATAGGGATGTGATGTGGAATGTAATGAGTTTATATGGAATTGGTGTAAGGTTGTTGCAAAGCAGTTTAGCATATACATAGGTAGTAAAGCATATTTAGGATAAAGAATGAAGTGAGTGAATGGTTTCCAGTTGGGAGTGGGGCTCAGACAGGGATGTGTGATCTTGCCTTGTTTGTTCGTTGATGAAGCTGTAAGAAAGGTGAATACCTGAATGCTTGATCAAGGATTGGAAATGATAGATAAATGATCATGAGTGGGAGGTGTGTCAGTTGTTGTTTGCAGATGATACTGTAATGGTTGTAGACTAGGAGGGGAAGCTGTATCTATTAGTGACAGACATAGTTTGGAAGGGTGTGTTAGAGAAGGAAGTTGCGATTTAATGTGGGTAAGAGCAAGGTTATGGGATGCACAAGAAGAAATGCCAGATTCAATGCCACGTTGAATAGTGTTACTGGAGGAAGTAGATGGGTTCTGTCGTTGCTGCAAATAGTGGAGTAGAAGCAAGCAGATGTACATCAGAGTGAATGAAGGATTAAAGTGTTGGGACCCATGAAGGGAGTGGTAAAGAATTGAGGGTTAGGGATGAATATTAATCAAGTAATCAAGTTCTTTATGTGAAAGTGATTGTACCAACTGTAATGTATGGATTGAAGTTGTGGGGTTATAAAAATGACAGGGTGAGGGGACACAGAAATTGGATGTATTCGAGATAAAGTGTTTTGAGAAGTATAGCTGGTGTATCTCAATTGGATAAGATTAGGAACGAAGTAGTAAGAGTAAGAACGGGTGTGAGGAATGAATTAGCAGCTAATATGAATATGTAGAGGTGGTTTGGCCAAGTAGACGATGCAAAATGGTAATCTCAAGAAAAAGGTGATGAATGCAATTGATGGGAGAACTGCGAGAGGAAGGCCAAGGTTTAGGTGAATAGATGGAGTGACATAAACCCCAAGCGACAGGAGAAAAGATGTGAGAGAAGCAAAAGAACATGCTAGGAATAGAAATGAATGGTGAGCGATTGTGACGCAGTTCCTGTTGCCACCTTGAGGTGAGCACTGATGTAGTGATCACCATATGAACTTCATTTGTAATGGAAGACAAGGGAGGATGGGCTGTGACACCCTATCAGTAACAACCAAAGTCAGCTGAATCCTCATCAGGCTAGGAGGAACAAAGGGAGAAAAATCCTTGTTTTTTATTGGCTACCTCCCAAAACTGGGATAAGTGCCATGGGAGATAGACAGACTAATCCTACACATTTTCAAGAACTCCAAACTATTAAAGTTAACTATAGTACATTCTATCAGTTATCATGGATACAATCTTGATATCCATTATCGACATTAGTTTTTCTACTGATTTTATTCTCTTTTTGTCACTGTAATGCATATTTGCTTTGTGGTATTTCAACTAGCATCTCCACACTTTATTTTATTACAGTACTGTAATTAGCAAACAATGATACATTCAACTATCATGAATCAGTTACCACTTGAATATTTCAGTCCAGTATAACAATTGACAAGTGTGAAGTTCTGTAAGTCAATTTAAAATGACCTTCATCAATCATTATGAAAATTAGAATAAGTCATCGTCTTTGTACGTAACCCGTGGACAAGCATTGAACATGTACATTTTTGTATCTTACTTTACTAATATAAAACTGTAATAAGAAATTTTAAAAATGGAGGATAAAATTAGAACAATATTACAGACTATAAATTTATTTTACATAAATGTAATATGGTCATGATTCTTAACTGACAAGTCCCATCTCAGGAAAATATCCTGAACTTACGCCAGTCTCCAGACCAAATAGTAGTTTGTACTTACTAGCTTCACATTCATATATAAGAATGAAGACCAACTATGTTAGCTAATGTCAATGGGAAAACCAAAATTTATATAAATCGGTTATTTCCGTTAGTTTTTTTTAATATTTGTATAAATTAAATTCACATAAATAAAGAATGATTACAGTATCCTATAAAAAATTGTTTACAGTATTCTATAAAAAACTAAAATAGATGGTTTTGACACACTACAGTATAGTGGCTGTCTTCCAAGGAATAAAATTTAATGGAAATAGTCTTAAAATATAATGACAAGTGTGAGAGCATTAACCATGAATGAGAAACAATTATATTTGGAGCTTGACTACAAGCCTTCGTAGATTATATGCATAATAAGTGTCATAAGCATTTGTAAAATCAGTACTGTTTTTACTATATGTCGCCTACAAGGGAAAAAAAGTCAAGAGATTCAATATAGTGTACAGTATTGGTTAAAAGTGAATACAGAATACCTAAAATAATAAATAAAAAAATAGCCACTAAAACTATCATCCAATGTTTCACAGGCAAAAAATATAGATTGCTCTGGTAAAACAGCATATCCCCCCTAAGCTCTGACCCTATAAATTAATTTAACTATAAAATCTTGTTAACTTATAAAGGTGATGTTTTGTAGTTTCAGTGCCTTACGATGTGCATAAGCAATATGTAAGGTCTCAACAAATTAAAAATATTCAAAACTGCAAGCTGTGCAGATCAGAGAAGGCTTGGAACTTGAAAAAACAAAAAAATACTCAAATATCCAAAATGATCTGGCTTACACAAGGATTATAAATAAATACCCACATTTCCTTTTATGAAAAGTGGCGTCAAAGAAGTCCACATTTCACTTTACGAAAAGTGGTGTTGAAGACATCCACATTTCGCTTTTATGAAATATGGCGAAGAAATCTGATTTTCACCTGGAACTTAATTGGAATGTTTTTTTTTTTTTTATTGTCTAAGGGGAGAAAGGATATATATAAATGCCCAAATTACAATCCTAGAAAAGAGAAAGTGTAATGTTTTCGTAACATTTCAAGGTAGCAAGGGAAATTAGCATTGAGATATGGCCTCCATTTTCTAACATAGCAAGACCTATAGTCAATTTTTTTTAGCGAGGCTGATTTGCACCGACTCGCAGCGGTGCCCTTTTAGCTCGGAAAAGTTTCCTGATCGCTGATTGGTTGGACAAGGATAATTCAATCAGCGATCAGGAAACTTTTCCGAGCTAAAAGGGCACCGCTGCGAGTCGGTGCAAATCTGCCTCGCTAAAAAAAATTGACTATAGGAGTTAAAATTTTACTTTACAGATCTGATTAAACTACTCGATAATGCCATCAGTAATGTTTATGCTTAAATCTCATTAATTTCCATCCACAAAAGAGTAAAAAGCTAATACAATATCTAACTATAATTATAGGATGAGAAAACATTTATACCTGTTCTCATCCTAACAGTTATGAAAGTATAGAGCAGCTAAACTAATATCCCAATGGTAAAAAATTTAGACAAATAATAAATCTCATAGTTACAAAGTACCCCATTTGCAACACAGGATGTGAACTATTACTTTTACTGCAATGGTTATTTAATAGAAATCAACAAGCAGGGAAGCATTAGATATAAATGAAACCACTGCATGAAACCACACAGTAACAAGAGATGAACCAAGATCAAAGCAACCCTAACAGTACCTCATAAATTACATAAATTCAAATCAATGAATCTGCCCTCTTCCATTTACTGAAGCCTTGACTCATCAGATATATTGCAAAGCTGCAATCTCAAGATATGTCTTATTATAAAAGACGATGTTACCATAACCTACTCAAAACCACATGAAAGGTTTCATCTGAATTATGATACTTCTTTAATGCAAAAACTAATCTGCTTAACATTAGTGAAAAACACAACCATGAACACATCGCGGGCAAATGACAAGCATACCATACTTCAGTATACTGTAGATTCAGTAGCCTTCAAATATTGTTTTGAGAAAGAAATCATGTAACAGGTGTTTTCTGAACAAACTTCATAGTAATTTTCCCAATAACACATCAAATGTCTAGTAAATGAACCTAATTCCAGAGAGTCTTGAAACAGAAAATGTGTAAATAATTCCCATATGTATCCAAAAGTCAATAAAACATTTCTTAACATTCAATGTATGGCCTCTTCTGGAATTCTGACAACACTGTGCTGAATCTATCAAAGCACAGAGGGTGTCATGAACAAGTTATGGTAAAGGTAGAGTTCCTGGCAAATGTGGTTAAAAATACATTGAAGAGCTGTCCATTAGAAAGCACAACCTTTAATCATATGAAAATATGATGAAATCTTCATAGTTCAGTATTATATTCCTTCCCTTTCAGAAAGATAAAACAGTACTGCCTTCACAAATATGACAAAGAGTTTAAAATAACTATATATAAATTAAAGAACATATATATATCTCAGACTTATAACTTACTTTTAGCTGCATTATTGAACACATTTTATAAATCAATATATAATTTGAAACGGTTAGAAAAAGTTTGCTTAATATATTAGCAAATAGGAATTAAAAAATACTTACTAAATTTTTTCAATTTCGTGGTATCACAAATACTAAGCAAATTATACCGAAAAAATTTCCTTAAACCTATATCATAAGTTGACACATAACTAATCCAGTCACGAAAATGTAATAGCATACAAAATTGATATATGAAAAACGGTTGTAGATTTATTTTATCATCGCATCTTGGGTGTAAATGAAAACGGCATGTTTGTTTAGCAAATACAAACTCTATGCTAAAATTGGATTTAACAAACACTTGTTTTCTTGTAGTTACAAGCAAACTGTTTTTCAGCATATACTTTTCCTTTGACAACCTCTCTGTAAAACATCTTTCAAATCCTACTTCTATTTCAAATTGTAATTTCAAAATCAATTCTCTTAGATAGCATACTATTATTAGAAGCAAAGATCTACGGACCTTATGGTAACTAGATTCTTCCTGTTTTAAAATCTTATTTGATGTATACACCTGTAGAAATGTGGAAGTTCTTTGGTACCTAAGTAATATCAATAAAACATATCTACCTTTAATGACATCAAAACAGTCACTGTTTAACACTAATAAACAACACTGAACAGTTATGAGAATTCCGAGGAGATTACACATTAAAAGTTCAAAAAGACCTAAGAAACACATCAAGACATCACTCAAGCACTCTAAATTACCACACGCTGCAGAACGTGAGGCTACAGTAGAGTAAAAATAAATCAGATGTTGTTGACAAAAACAAACCTTACCGCCCTGGCCCAATCCAGCAACCATAATGTCCCTAATAAGGTGATGACGACGGGCAGCGGCAACATAGTAAGGTTTGTACCCTGTGGATCAGTGAAATCTATATTGCTTGCCCGGCTTAAGGTGTACATATGTCTTCTTCATGTCTGTTGCTTCATCTTTCTTGATTTCAGTGTATCTCTCCCCTTTGAGACTTACAACCTTGTTATCACGGTATCGTACCATCTTCTTGCCTTCCTGAAAATTATCAGGAAATGAAATAACTCTTACAACAGAATGATACATACTGGTGTCAAAAAGCCTAGGCCAGGATATATATATTTAAAGATTAAAGTAAAAGATTGTGGGATGCCATTACAAAAGACATCGGCAGTGCAGTACAGTACTGTAAACACTAGCGATATTCAATATTTTATTGTCCAATGCTAATTTTGAACCCAGGAACACCATGATGTTGCAATTAACTTCATGTTAAGTCCATATTTCCAAGGCACTTTTAAGTTAGGTTATGATTTATAAGTCAAAATAATTTTACTGTACAGTATGTGTTAACACGCAATATAGAAGAGCATTGATGAGCAAATAAACAGTGAAGAAATGTGCTTATTATTAATATGAGATAAACTACAACCCAAGTTGGAAAAGCAGGATGCTAAAGCCCTAGGGCTGTAACAGTGAGGAAATGAAATAAATACTACTGTAAATATGAGTATGGAGTAAAAAAATAAAATGAAATATCTTAAGAATAATAACCTTAAAATAGATCTGTTGCATATAAACTATGATGAGACATATATCAATCTGTTCAACATAAAAACAACCGCTCCACATTTGAACTTCTGAAGCTTTGGCGATACAACTGCCAGATTAGGGAGATTATTCCACTACCTGGTCACAGCAGAAATGAAACTTCTAGAATACTGTGTAGAGTTGAGCTTTATAATGGTGAAAGCCAGACTTAAAATTAACAGCATACCCAGTAGTACTAAGTGCAGGATGGTACAGTCTGAGAAGATCTGAATGAAAAGCATAGTTAGAATTATGAAAAATCTCACACAACATGCATTAAGATGTAACTAATTGACTGTGCCAGAGATTACTATTTAGATCAGGAATAAAAAATTGAAATCACAAGTTTTTGTCCAATAAATTTAGATAAGAATCGGCATCTGAAAATACTTGAAACAAGGTAGAATGAAAGAATTAAAACATTTCTTCAGGATAGATTGATCATCAAAAATCTTAAAAGACTTTCTCAAGTCAATCTCTTGTGCACTTGAAGAAGAAACATTGAATGTGTTTTTCAAAAGTAAGTTTGCTAATAAGAATCACCCCTAGAATTTTAAATATATAGTTAAAGACATTATAAATGCAAAGATTTGGATGTTGAGGAGCCACTGTCCTTAACTGACTTATTATCAAACTTTGAGTTTGTTAGGATTCAACTTCATGTCCCATAATTTGCACCAAGCACTAATTTTAGCTAGATATCTATTAAAGGAATCAGCAACCCCAGATCTACATTAAGGATATGAGCTCCTTTTCTAAGCCAAACCTCATTTCGTTTGGCTTGGAAACATAATGGGACCAGAACCCTACCCAGAGGTATGCCAGACAATAAGTTCTTTTTACAGTATTCACAACTACTCTCAACAATCTATTACTTAAAAATTCAAGAATGCTGCTAAAAAAAAAAAACACCTACTCCCAACTGTTTCGAGAGTGAAACCAAGAGCCCCCACAATTAACACAGTCAAAGGTAGCACTAACATCTACAAAGTTCAAAGAATTATATAATCTATATACAGTACAATATTACCAATCATGTGAACATTTGTTGACTACATCTGGAATTAAGTGCTCTATAGCCTACACTTATGAGACTATTAACTTGAGGTTAGCCTTTAAATTTCTAGTTTTGAAAACATACTTTATGTAATGTTCCAAACTGCAAATTATTTGTGTGATTAGTATTTTTCATAGCATACAAATTAACAATCCCTAACTCAATGATGTAGATATTTTTCTCAGGAAGCTGGGAAGTGGGGAAATCTCGGAAAAGATTTTGGAGAGTGATGGGGGAACTAGTGGGTTGAAGGGTTCTGCCGATGTTCATTGATTTTTTGGTTCACATCTTCTTTCAGCATTAAGAACAATAGAGTGGGGTGGATGGTTATTTGGGGGAGTTTACTACGGATAATCTTGTTCTTGCTTCACATCTTGTTTCAGCATTAAGAACAATAGTGAGGTTGGTTTGAGGTGTAATTATATCGTAAAAGACTACTGTACATGTTTTGATTTTAGCATAACTTCAAATAACTTACAAGTGGGAGGTTTTTTGTCGGTCAATAGATTGGGTTATTCATCCCTATCTGGAAATGTCAACTTTTCAATCAAATACAGGAGAGGAAACATGACTCTAGTAAACCACTATCTAACTCTACGTGTGTAACGTAAGATTAGACAGTATCAGATCCATGTGTACTCGCGACAAAACTTTATATTTCTGAAGATTTTGATTATTTTTGTATGAACACATCAACTCCGAAGGTATAGTCATAAACTTCCAAATTTTGAAACATATGCCTTACCATTTTAACTCAACTGGCCTCAACCAGACGCAAAACAATATATGCAAAAATCAATAAAAAAAAAAAATTGAAAACATACTCACTGATATAGTCCAGGATATATTCTCAGACCATACTTACCAGATGATTGAGGAATCACACTAAAAACCAAAAACACATCCATATTGGAATGAAATAAAACTAATCTGCTCAGAAGGTGGCCAAAGGAAGATAAACCCTTGAAAGCTTTGGTTACTTTTTAGACTTGCAAAGAACATATCCAAATAAAAAAAAACTCAAGTTTATATCCTCATGAAAACAACCCTCAAGATAGGGTAAAAAAAAAAATAAATTATATTACATAAGTGTATAAGCAGTAATCAAGCCATTAATATATGAAATAAGTACAGTAACTCTCATATTTCAGCATGCTTTTTCCAATATCAGAAAAATGTAGTGGTAACTGGTTTACAACTACTACTATTATTATTATTAATTATTATTATTATTACTTGCTAAGCTACAACCCTAGTTAGAAAAGCAGGATGCTATAAGCCAAGGGACTCCAACAGGGAAAATAGCCCAGTGAGGAAAGGAAATATGAGAAGTAATTAGCAATTAAAATAAAATATTCTAAGAACAGTAACAGCACTAAAATAAATATTTCCTATATAAACTAAAAGCTGTTAACAAAATATAAGGAAGAGAAATAAAATAAATAGTGTCCCCGAGTGTACTCTCAAGCAAAAGAATTCTTAACCCAAGATAATGGAAGCTCATGGTACAGAGGATATGGCACTACCCAAGACTAGAGAACAATGGTTTGATTTTGGAGTGTCCTTCTCCTAGGAGAGCTGCTTACCATAGCTAAAAATAGGCTCTTCTACCCTTACCAAGAGGAAAGTAGCCACTGATTAATTACAGTGTATTAGGTAACCCCTTGAGAGAAGAATTGTTAGGTAAGCTCAGTGTTGTCAGGTGTATGAGGACAGAGGAGAATATGTAAAGTATAGGCCAGACTATTTGATGTATGTGTAGGCAAACGGAAAATGAACCGTAACCAGAGAGAAGGATCTAATGTAGTACTATCTGGCCAGTCAAAGGACCCAATAACTCTCTAGCGGTAGTATCTCAACGTGTGCCTGGTGTCCTGTCCAAACTACTACCTACTACTGTAATTGCTATCAAATGTAAAACACTGCAATGTATCACAAACATCATCATTCATAACTGTGAAATCCGATAGCATTTACAGAGCTAAGAAACACATTTATACTTATGCCTTAGCACACACAACTTAATCGGCATTTAACCAACAAATATTAGTTAAACATTAGAGGAAAATAAAAGTTGTAGCCTAATACTCGCCTCTGTCATAACACTGCCTCGCAACTAAAATACCTAAAAAAACAGAGAAATTCTGGAAATATTTAGATAAATGCACTTCGTTGATTTTTGATCCAAGAGGTTTTGCCAATACTGCTATTTCACATACAGAGCAACAAAAAAGGAAATAAAATTATAGAATCACTTTAAGAATATTTTTCTATTTCCATAAGTTTCCGTAACCCATGAAAATGTCAAATATAAGGGAAGGAATAGAGATTAGCTGAATTATGGGTGTACATTATGAAATACTGTAGTGGAAAATACATTTTGATAATAATCCACTACTTTTGAGGATATTTCCATAATTATGATACTAATAACATGAGCTAATAACTAAAATTCCTGTGTATTTCCATAAATTTTTCTAAATCTAAAAAAAAAAACATGAATACATCACATACTTCCTTGCAACTGTCATATGACAGCAAATATTTCTAAGCAATCTCTTACACCCTACACTGTATAAGCCTAATTTTTCAAGAACCTCATCAACAATAACAACCATGTTGATGTACACTTTAAACATTACCTTGGTTAATGCACTTGACAAACAAACAGTAATGACACTTACCCACTTAGGAGCTACTGGTCGATGTTCCCTGGCATCGTCATCATGATCGACAAAGCCATAACGATTCAGGATGGAGCTTCTTACTTCTTTGTCATCAACCTGATTCTTATTTCCCTTGGCACCTGGCATCAGCTGTGCAAGTAAACGAGCCATAATTTCAATGCACTCAATACAAATTTAAAGTAATGATGATAGCTGCAAAGGAGCTAATAAAACTGTTAGCAGAATTGAAAGTGTCACAAAACTAGACAAAATAACAAGGAATTGACAAAATATTACCTAAAAAGGAAATCAATTATCAAGTACATTTTTTTTTTATTAAAATAAGATAAAATCTAGAACTAATTACACAGGAAAAGTTTACATTGGCATATGAAAGCACAGAACTTTTAAATCTGAATACTTCACGATATGTAGTGTTACAATGAAGAGCAAATTAAAAATACACTATGTGAATGTACTGGACCCTAATAATTCTGTATTTGACACTGCATATATAAAAACTTCTTTCAATGAAACATGGAAGAAGACTTAAACCATACTGGTATACTGTACCATGAAGTTCTATTGCCTTTCCACTTAATCTTAGCATGTACTCTCTTCACTTTATATACTGTATTTACCAAGGCACTTCCCCCAATTTTGGAGGGGTAGCCGACACCAAACAATGAACAAAAGGGGACCTTTCCTCTCTCCGCTTCTCCCAGCCTGACGAGGGATTCAGCAGAGTTTGGCTGGTACTGCTAGGGTGCCACAGACCACCCTCTCCCGTTATCCACCACAGATCAAGTTTCATATGCTGAATCCCCTACTGCTGTTACTTCCACAGTCACCAAGGCGCCGGAGTAGGCAGCAGGGCCTACCAGAACTGCGTCACAATCGCTCACCATTCATTCCTATTTCTAGCACCCTCTCTTGCCTCTCTCACATCTATCCTCCCATCACCCAGAGCTTTCTTCACTCCATCCATCCACCCCAAAACCTTGGCCTTCCTCTTGTACTTCTCACATCAACTCTTGCATTCATCACCTTCTTTAGCAGACAGCCATTTTCCATTCTCTCAACATGACCAAACCACCTCAACACATTCATATCCACTCTACCTACTATATCATTTCTTACACCTGTTCTCACTCTCACTACTTCATTCCTAACCCTATCTAATCGAGATACACCATCCATACTCCACAGACACTTCATCTCAAACACATTCAATTTCTGTCTCTCCATCACTTTCATTCCCCACAACTCCAATCCATACATCACAGTTGGTACAATCACTTTCTAATATGGAACTCTCTTTTTACATTCATGCCTAACCCTCTCTTCTTTACCACTCCCTTCACTGCCCCCCACCACTTTGCATCCGTCATTCACTCTGTGATGTACATCTGCTTCCACTCCACCATTTCCTGCAACAGACCCCCAGTACTTGAACTGATCTACTGCAAGTAACTCTCCATTAAATTGGGATCTACGGTGATGCAAGTTATGTGAAGGTATTGAGGAAAAAAAAAGTGAAAACCAACGAGAAAGAAACTGCTACACAGTTAATTCATAAAACCTGCAGATGTGGCAGCAGCAAGATGAAGACCTTTATGGAAACATGATATTTTGATTATAAAATGAATTTTTGAATATACTTACCCGGTGAATATATAATAGCTGACGTCTCGGACGGCTCGACAGAAAAACTCAAAAACTCGCGAGCGATCGCCATGAAGGTTGCGGGTGTGCCCACCAGCGCCAACTATCGGCCAGATACCGCATATACATGTAAACAGCTCCAGTTCTTCTCATCCCGCTGGGTCTCTATCGGGGAGGAAGGGGGGCCTTTAATTTATATATTCACCGGGTAAGTATATTCAAAAATTTATTTTATAATCAAAATATCATTTTTAAATATTAAACTTAGCCGGTGAATATATAATAGCTGATTCACACCCATGGTGGTGGGTAGAGACCAGTATTAATACAGTTTACGGCGTATATGCTTAGAGTTTTTGACAGTTATATCATAACAAAACCCAAATAAATATAGGTACATGGTAAGGAAGCTGACTCTGACGATTACTCTGCCTTGTTAGTCTGCTTTCCTCACGAAGCCCAGCCATCCTCTTAGGATGCTGAAAGACTCCCAGGAGCTGAAGTATCAAGGGCGGCAAACCATACAACAGGACCTCATCAAAACCCCTAATCTGGGCGCTCTCAAAAAATGACATTTGACCACCCGCCAAATCAACCAGGATGCGAAAGGCTTCTTAGCCTTCCGTACAACCCAAAAACAAGATTAAAAACATTTCAAGAGACAGATTAAAAGGATATTGGAATTAAGGGAATGTAGTGGTAGAACCCTCACCCACTACTGCACTCGCTGCAACGAATGGACCCAGTGTGTAGCAGTCCTCATAAAGAGTCTGGACATCTTTTAAGTAAAATGACGCGAATACCGACTTGATTCTCCAAAAGGTCGCGTCCATAATACTTCGCAGAGATCTATTTTGCTTAAAGGCCACGGAAGTTGCTATAGCTCTTACTTCGTGTGTCTTAACCTTAAGCAAGCAACGGTCTTTTTCACTCAAGTGAGAATGAGCCTCTCGGATTAAAAATCTAATAAAATATGACAAAGCATTCTTTGACATAGGTAATGAAGGCTTCTTAACTGAGCAACACAAGGCCTCAGATCCACTTCGTAAGGACTTAGTACGAGCTAAGTAGAACTTAAGAGCTCTAACTGGACACAGTACTCTTTCAAGTTCGTTGCCTACGATCTCCGACAGGCAAGGTATATCAAATGACTTAGGCCAAGGACGAGAAGGCAGTTTATTTTTGGCCAAGAAACCAAGGTGAAGTGAACATGTGGCTTTATCTGTGGAAAAGCCGATGTTCTTACTGAAGGCATGAATCTAACTGACCCTTTTAGCTGAAGCCAAGCACACTAAGAAAAGTGTCTTGAGGGTGAGATCCTTCAGGGAGGCTGAATGTAATGGCTCAAACCTGTCTGACATCAGGAACCTTAGGACCACGTCTAAGTTCCATCCAGGAGTTGGCATACGACGTTCCTTAGAGGTCTCGAAAGACTTAAGGAGATCTTGGAGATCTTTATTATTGGAAATATCTAAGCCTCTATGTCTAAAGACCGAAGCCAACATGCTCCTGTAGCCCTTAATAGTGGGTGCTGAGAGGGAGCGAACATTTCTCAGATGTAAGAGAAAGTCTGCGATTTGGGCTACAGAGGTACTGGAAGAGGAAACAGATGCTGACTTGCACCAGTCTCGAAAGACTTCCCACTTCGACTGGTATACTTTGATGATAGAAGCTCTCCTAGCTCTCGCAATCGCTCTGGCTGCCTCCTTCGAAAAGCCTCGAGCTCTTGAGAGTCTTTCGATAGTCTGAAGGCAGTCAGATGAAGCGCGGGGAGGCTTTGATGAAGATCCTTTACGTGGGGCTGCCGTAAGAGATCTATCCTTAGAGGAAGACTCCTTGGAATGTCTACCAGCCATTGAAGTACCTCTGTGAACCACTCTCTCGCGGGCCAGAGGGGAGCAACCAACGTCAACCTTGTCCCTTCGTGAGAGGCGAACTTCTGCAGTACCTTGTTGACTATCTTGAATGGTGGGAATGCATACAAGTCCAGGTGAGACCAGTCCAGTAGAAACGCGTCTATGTGGATCGCCTCTGGATCTGGGACTGGCGAGCAATAGATTGGGAGCCTTTTGGTCAACGAGGTGGCAAAGAGGTCTATGGTGGGTTGACCCCAAGTCGCCCAAAGACTCTTGCACACGTCCTTGTGGAGGGTCCATTCCGTGGGGATCACCTGACCTCTCCGACTGAGACAGTCTGCCAAGACGTTCAAGTCCCCCTGGATGAATCTTGTCAACAGGGAGATGCCTCGATTTTTTTACCATATGAGGAGGTCCCTTGCGATCACGTACAGTGTGTGGGAGTGAGTGCCTACTTACTTGGAGATGTACGCCAAAGCTGTGGTGTTGTCTGAATTGACCTCTACCACTTTGTTTCGAAGAATGCTCTCGAACTCATCAAGGCCAAGTGGACTGCTAATAGCTCCTTGCCGTTGATGTGCATGCTCTTCTGAACTGAGGTCCAAAGACCCGAGCATTCCCGACCGTCCAGAGTCGCACCCCAACCCAAATCCGACGCGTCTGAGAACAACACGTGGTTTGGGTTCTTGAGTGCTAGGGACAGACCCTCTCTCAGACTTATGTTGCTGTCCCACCAGTTCAGGCATGCTTTTACTGGCTCGGAGACCGGGATTGATACAGCTTCTAAAGTCTTGCTCTTGTTCCAGTGAGAGTCTAGATGGAACTGGAGAGGGCGAAGGTGAAGTCTCCCTAGCGAGACAAAATGCTCCAGGGATGACAGAGTCCCTACGAGACTCATCCAACTTCTTACTGAACAACGTTCTCTTTTCAGCATGAGTCGGACTTTGAGCAGGGCTTGTTCTATTCGGGTGGCAGACGGAAAAGCCCGAAAAACTAGACTGCGAATCTCCATCCCCAAATAGAGAATCGTCTGGGATGGAATCAGTTGAGACTTTTCTAAGTTGACCAAAAGTCCCAACTCCTTTGCCAGACCCAACGTCCAGTGTAGATCCTGCAGACAGCGATGACTGGACGATGCTCTGAGAAGCCAGTCGTCCAAGTACAGGGAGGCTCGAATTCCCGATAAATGAAGGAATTTTGCCACATTCCTCATGAGCCTCGTAAACACGAGAGGAGCAGGACTGAGGCCGAAGCACAGTGCTCGAAACTGGTACACCACATTCCTGTAAACAAACCTCAGAAACGGTTGGGAATCCGGGTGTATAGGAATGTGGAAGTACGCATCTCGCAGGTCGAGAGAGACCATCCAGTCTCCCTCTCTGACCGCTGCTAAGACGGACTTCGTGGTCTCCATCGTAAATTTTGTTTTCGTAACAAAAACGTTGAGCGCACTGACGTCTAGCACTGACCTCCAACCTCCTGTATGCTTTGGGACTAGGAAGAGACGGTTGTAAAACCCCGGTGATTGAAGGTCCGAGACTTTCACCACCATTGAAGGTCCGAGACTTTCACCACCGCTCCCTTCTCTAGCAACAGAGACACTTCGTGATGTAGAGCTTGTCTCTTTGACTCCTCCCGATACCTGGGAGAGAGGTCTATGGGAACTGTTACTAGAGGAGGTCTGCGTACAAAAGGTATTTTGTACCCCTCCTTGAGCAACAGCACAGACTCTTGGTCTGCACCCCTCTTCTCCCAGGCCTGCCAGAAGTTGTTCAGTCTGGCCCCTACCGCTGTCTGAGGACGTGGGCAGTCAGACTCTGCCACGGGAGGACTTGGCTCCTCTCCTCTTACCTCTCTTTCCCTCGGCACGAGAGCCTCCCCTGCTGGGAGCTCAGCCACGAAAGGGCGGGATAAACCTAGACGCAGGAGTCTCGATTCTGGGTCTCACAACAAAGGATGAAGAAGGAGCTCCCTTGCGAGCAGAAGAAGCCATCAGGTCATGTGTGTCCTTCTGCACAAGCGAAGCAGCAATGTCCTTAATCAGCTGTTGTGGAAACAAGGCAGCCGATAAGGGAGCAAAGAGCAGTTCCGATCTTTGACAGGGAGTAACTCCTGCTGAAAGGAAAGAGCAAAGGGTTTCTCTCTTCTTCAAGACTCCAGACGTAAAGGTGGAGGCGAGCTCATTGGAGCCATCGCGGATGGCTTTGTCCATACAAGACATAATAAGTAAGGACACATCTTGGTCAGCAGACGAGATCTTCCTACTTAATGCTCCTAGAGACCAATCTAGAAAGTTAAAAACTTCGAAGGCCCTGTATACGCCTTTAAGGAGATGGTCAAGGTCCGAGGAGGACCAACAAATTTTAGAGCGTCTCATGGCCAGGCGACGGGGAGAGTCTACGAGGCTTGAGAAGTCACCCTGGGCAGAGGCAGGGACTCCCAAGCCGAGAACTTCTCCCGTGTCATACCAGACGCTCGATCTAGAAGCTAGCTTAAAAGGTGGGAAGGCAAATGGCGTCTTCCCCAAACTCCTCCTGGTAACCAACCAGTCGACTAGAAGACGTAAAGCCCTCTTAGAAGAGCGAGAGAGCACTAGCTTAGTAAAGGCAGGCTTGGTAGCAGCTAAGCCTAGCGCAAACTTAGACGGAGGCGAACGAGGAGCAACAGTAACAAAATGATCTGGGAAAAGATCCTTGAAAATCATCATGATTTTCTTAAAATCCATCGAAGGTTGCACGGCCTTAGGCTCTTCTACGTCTGATAAAACGTCCAAAGGATTATCATTAGGAGGAGGATCAGCAACGTCCTCATCTGAAGGAACCTCGTCCGACAACTGATGAGTCTCAAGCAAGGGAGAGACCTGCCTTGGTGGCAATGCTTGACAAGCAGAGTCCACACGCAAAGGAGCATCAGTAGCAGTCCAGGACGCTACGTCATGTAACTGCTTAACGGACTGACTAGCAACAACAACAGGAGTGGGAGGACGCTCGACGTCAAGTCGAGACTGCCTTGACTGCCTAGATTGAGCAGTTAAAACAACTCTTGACTGCGGTGCTAGACGCTCAACGTCAAAACAAGACAACTTAGCTGGTTGGCGAACGTCCTGAACGTCAACACGAGCATGCGGCAGCGGCTGAACGTCCACAAGCGGCTGAAAGTCAACACGGGACTGCATCGAGTGAGGCTCCAAGTCACGTGACTGACGTGACTTTGTAACGTCAATGTCAACAGGACGAGCAAAGGCTCGTTTGGGCGGCTGACGGCCAGGATCTCGATCAGCGTAACGGCGAGGATCATCGTGAACCTGCTCAACAGTATACTCCTCCATAAGGGAGGCAAGCTTATTCTGCATATCCTGCAGAACAACCCATTTAGGATCAACGGGAGTCGGTACGGGTCGAGACAATGGTAACGTCTGTGACGGCAAAACATTGCCTAAACTAAGACTCTCGGAGCCCGTGTTACGCTTTTGTTTAGGCGGCGAGCAGTCTTCCGATGACTGCACAGGGTCAGAGCTGTCCCAATGGCTACAGCCAGGACGCTGGACCTGTCCTGAAGGGACTGACTTCCGCTTTAAGGGTCTAGAAACCTTGCTCCACGGTTTCTTACGCGAGAAGCCTTCGGATGACGAGGAGAAAACCGCCTCGCTCGTCTTATGGTAGGGGCGGTCTTGACGAGACACGCCCGAAACCATAGAGGGAACGTCTGTTCGTTGGTTAAAGCCTTTCGTCCCCATAAGTCCTACGACATTACTTCTCCCTGGTGCATGGGAGCTTGCAAGAGGTCTCGGACTAGGCGAACGACAAGCACGAACAGACGAACCCTCGGTCGCAACTCCCGAAAGTACCATGCACTCATCACACCGATCTCCTAATTGGCAGGTTTTACCCCGGCAATTAGAACACACGGTATGTGGGTCGAGAGAGGCCTTTGGAAGACGTTTGTTACAATCCCTAGCATTACATTTACGAAATTTAGGAATTGGAGAAGGGTCAGCCATTTTGAAAAGTCAAAGAAAATCCAAAAACAATCCAAAGTCATCAACAATAAAATCTATCCAAAAAAGAGTTCAAGAGTTTTAATTGAAGATAAAACACCTGCACTGCGAAAGCTCAAAACCAAAAAGTACTTCACCAAGAATGACGAAAAACTCCAGGTCAACAGCGAGTAATGGAATCAACTTGTCGACAAGACCAACAGAGAAGAACTGGAGCTGTTTACATGTATATGCGGTATCTGGCCGATAGTTGGCGCTGGTGGGCACACCCGCAACCTTCATGGCGATCGCTCGCGAGTTTTTGTGTTTTTCTGTCGAGCCGTCCGAGACGTCAGCTATTATATATTCACCGGCTAAGTTTAATATTTAAAACTAGCAAATAATGGACACAGTACAAGCAACGACCTAGATTTGATGGTAATTTGCCTGAAATTGTAAAGTCTGACCTTCATAGAAAAAATTCATACATACAAACACAGATGATGATGAATGATTATACGAACATCCAACTTGTGAACGTTCAGATTTACAAACGCAAATTACAGCAAGTCAACAATATGTTCAAACTACGTTGAGTTAATATTTTGAAATTAGTGCCACTTCTGACTGGGTCCCGATACTGCCACCAAGGCCGTTCAGCACCAACCCACTTCATTCTAAATCAATGGTATTTGCTATTGTGATCAATGTAGCTGTTTCTGTGTACAGTGAACCCTCGTTTTTCGCGGTAGATAGGTTCCAGTCGCGGCCGCGATGGGTGAAAATCCGCGAAGTAGTGACACCATATTTACCTATTTATTCAACATGTATATTCAGACTTTTAAAACCTTCCCTTGTACGTAGTACTGTTAACAAACTACCCTTTAATGTACAGAACACTTAATGCATGTTTTACAGTACCCTAAACTAAAACAGGCACAAATATTAAAGGTGATTTTATATCATGCATTTCCTAAACATGCTAAAAAGCATGATAAAAAATGGCAACCAATGTTTTGTTTACATTTATCTCTGATCATAATGTAGAAACAAACTGGAGGTAGAGCTTTGCTTATTACCCAGACATATTTCCCATACTTTTCCCTTAGAACTACATCACATCTTCCTACTTTAGATATATATATATATATATATATATATATATATATATATATATATATATATATATATATATATATATGTATGTATATATATATGTGTGTGTGTGTGTATATATATATATATATATATATATATATTTATATGTATACACATATAAATACCTACATATATACATAAATACATGCATACATATATATATATATATATTACTGTATATATATGGGTTATGGAAAAAATCCGCGAAGTGGTGAATCCGCGATGGTCGAACCGCGAAGTAGCGAGGGTTCACTGTATTACCTCTGCCGTATTTTTGCCTTATTTCCGTATATTACAATAACATCAACTACGGCTGAAGGTTAGTTGTGATAATGGTATTAGTATTAAGACGAATGGAAATGAAATTAGTCATTATCAAGAAACTAGATAGTGGTGAAATGATGGCACATATTGCGCATTCATATCAAGTAAATCGTTCAACAATTTATATGATTTATCAGATGACACTTAAGTTATCCGATGACAGCGTATAATCTCAGGTGTCGGGTAACTCTTGTCCCTTCATTATATCTCCATCACCGCAAAAAAATGTTTTGAAAACGTATTTCATTGTTTTCTTTAATAATTACATTACAATGCATTGTACTATATCTTTAACATAAAACACATTCAAACAAAATAAAAAAGTAAAAAATATGAAATAGCTAGAGATAAAACTGACTTGGTAGATGACACATTCATATTTATTCAAAACAAATAAACTACACTCTGACTTGGTAGATGATGAAGATCATCATCATCTCCTCCTATGCCTATTGACGCAAAGGGCCTCGGTTAGATTTCGCCAGTCGTCTCTGTCTTGAGCTTTTAATTCAATACTTCTCCATTCATCATCTCCTACTTTGCGCTTTATAGTCCTAAGCCGCGTAGGCCTGGGTCTTCCAATTCTTCTAGTGCCTTGTGGAGCCCAGTTAAACCTTTGGTGAACTAATCTCTCTTGGGGAGTGCGAAGAGCATGCCCAAACCATCTCCATCTACCCCTCATCATGATCTCATCCACATATGGTACTTGATTAATCTCTCTTATAGTTTTTTCTAATTCTGTCTTGCCATTCAACTGCCAATATCCTTCTGAGGGTATTGGGAGTTAAATGGCAGCAGGATACATTCATATTTATTCAAAACAAATAAACTGCAATCTACAATGAAGGTAAATGCAGTTTGGATTTGAATAGACTTATGAATATGGGTTATGAGGACTGGCACTGGGGATCCAGCACCCATGAATGGGAGGCAGTATGAAATAAAAGGCAAGAGGATGGACAGCAAGATGGAAGAAAGGAAATTGGAACATAGGAATAGATAAAGAGTAAAAAGTGAGTGCAGCTCGGGGATGAAAGGACACTGCAAAGACCTTAAGTAATGCTCAAATTGCATTGCTTGTGGTGCACTGTAGGCAATAACTTCTTAAAGGATAACTGCAATTACAAAAAAACAAAAAAACAAGCTTACCTTTGTACAATTGGACCTTATGGCTATTCCTTGTTCCTGTCGCTGTAAAATAAGTGTGGTGGCATGCTCTAAATCACCACCACAACTTGCAAGGCAGTGCTGGACTTCAAGGTTGCACGTACCAGGAAACATTTCTAGTAATGTTGCAAGACCCTCGGAGTACTCGTCCTGCTGCAATTAAAAGAGCTCAGTGGAATCATACAACTAAACACTTCCAATAAATGTACTTCTCAATCTTCATAAAAATATTTTTTGACATTTTTTCACTAGAATTAGTATGAAATAGAGAACTGACATCCAATAATTAGTCTACATTCTTAAAATAATAAACAAATTTGACCTTTACATAAATAGCAGATTTTAACAAAATAACATAGAATTCAGGTTAACTTGTCCCAAAAGGAAAATAGTTAAATTTTTAATACTGAGAAAATCTAATAGATGATTGTAGAGGTAAGAGGATAATTGAGTTGTAACTAAGAGAAACAGGAAAGATAGCATTACTAGCAAATCCCCCTTACGATTCATGACATCAGCAGAATAATCCACCTGGGTAAGAATGGGTGAAATTTAGCAGTAGGAGAATCAGGGAA
The DNA here is from genome assembly GCF_036898095.1 of Palaemon carinicauda. Classification (NCBI taxonomy): domain Eukaryota; kingdom Metazoa; phylum Arthropoda; class Malacostraca; order Decapoda; family Palaemonidae; genus Palaemon; species Palaemon carinicauda. Next base: position 12,506,057 of record NC_090763.1, read on the forward strand.
CCCAAGATTAGATGCTACATGTCAAGTGAGTTTGATTCAAGGGATAAAAATGTCCACCTTGAAACTATTATATTAATCTCTCTAGGACTCGCAACTTTATAGCACTGGTTGTAATAACTAGGTACCTGGTGCTCCCCCTCATGTTTGTATATTTTGGAACGATGTCTAAATAGCTATAAAGTACAGGAGTGGTAGAATTCATATGAATATTCTGCAGTGTATCCTGTTTGAAACCAGTCTAAACAAATAATCCTTTTAACAAAGGTAAGGTACCAAGTACCTTAAAACAATATTAAAAAGCTATCTTTGACAATAAATATTCAATAAAAAAAGGGCCTGCAGTTTTATTAAAGAACCATGTTAAACACAACTATGTTTTGGGTGGTTGCCTATTGGTAATGTGTCTGCCTGGTGATTGCCAGACTTGGGTTTAAGTCCTGCTCAATCTTGTTAGCTTCCCATACTGTCTGCAACCTCCCCATCCTTGTGAGCTAAGGATGAGAGGATTTGGGGGAGCCTGGCCCTCCCTGGTCCTAGCTTGGAAGGAGAGGGGGCTTGGGCACTGAGCATATGTATACTGTATATAGCCAGTCTCTAGGGTATTGTCCTGCTTGCTAGGGCAATATCACTGTCCCTTGCCTCTGCCATTCATGAACGTCCTTTAAACTTAAATTCCCAATTATTGTGTTTGTTCCATAGTAATTGTGCTAAAATGAACAAGATGCCTGTTGCCTAAATTGTTGTACATCTCAACAGCATACACCATAGAAAACAATCTTGACTTAAACTTACCTCATCACCATTTGTGCTGCTTTGCTCCTCTGATCCACTGGATGTTTCAGACAGCTTCTGTGACCTTTCACTGGTCTCACTCACTGATTGAGAATTCTGGTGCTTGCGGGTCTCCACAGGAAAGGAGGAGATAAGGGTGTCGAGGGTCATATCCTTGGAAGTTTTTGCTGCAAACCATAGTTATCAATTGAAAGCCAAAACAATAATGTCTGTTATGATAGTAACCTTGGAAAGTCAACATGATTTTCGTTAATTTTTGAAGCTTTGCTGCAGTAAAGGACAGAAAAAACAATCACACACCATAATCACATAAGGGATAAGTATAGACACTGGTATATAAATCTTTAAAAAGTATAAGCAAGCATTTATCTTCTTTGGAAGGGTTTCTCAGACAATATATTTGGGGAACACAGGTCTAAAATCCAAATCATACACCACAACACTTATAAATCTAACTGACCTTTCTTTTTCTCCTCGTTTATTTCATTTACCATGCCAATAACCCAGGTAGTGACAACGTCTTCTGGTATAGCATCAAAATCAGGGACATATGCTGTGATGACGTCCTTCATTCCAGCAGAGTCCACCTCCTCTTCATCCATAGCTACTTCCTCCAACACCCCACTAACATAACTGACTACAATATCATCAATGCCACTGAAATATAAATTTATCTCGTATAAAAAGTTTATATTAAATGGACAAATCTTTAAAGTAATTTGTATTTTTTCTAACTATACAAACCTGAATTCTTTACTATAGGATAACGATAACAGCAACACTGGAATGTGGTAGTTAAAACTTTTAACGAGGTGTAAACAACCAGTACCCCTAACTCTAATGACTTCCCTTAATCAGAAGGAGATAGTGTCCGAAAAGTTTTTCTTCTGCCTTCCTGTGTCAATGAAGAGATGACGCAAGTTATTCCGGCTGACGTGGTTAAGGATGTTGAGGTAACAAATAAATGCCCTTACAGGACAATGTAAAACCTGACCATGATCATCAATTACCTACCTTTCAGAGACTTTGAATCTGAAAAAATAAACATTTTAAGCAGAGTGACAATGGATTATAAGTCTTGGCTAAGAACTTGTGGATGAAGAAGAGAGATATTCCTCCAAAGAGAGTTCATAAAGTTTTCAAAGTGAGGTCCCTGGAGTCAAAGGCTAGCCTAATAGATTCATAACCTTAATGACGTTCAAGGATGGGAGATTCACTTCAACTAGAGGGCAGGGCTGCTCAAAACTTCTGTATGAGCATGGAGAGTTCCTCTGAGGAAGAAATATCTACTCCCTCTAGTCTAAAGACCTAGCTCAAGGCTGAGCGATAGTTTCTAACCAGTGAAATGGAGCAGAGTTTCTCCTTGTAGAGGTAAATCAAGTTGAAAGGTCTAGCAGTCCATTTGGTAGATCTAGAAGACAAGTACAGTAAAGAAGACTGCCTACTAGAGAACGGTTTATGACCATCCTCCAAAGAGGAGGAATTGCGAGGAGATTGCAGCACAATCTGAGGAGAAAAAGCATTGGCGATAAGGGCAGGAGCAAAAGCATTGGCAAGAAGGGCGACGGGCTTTTGCCATTGACAAAGCCTTCTGGGAGTAAGGAGGTCGAGGTGGCAGAATACCCTTTCCTGCAGCATCACCTGACAGAAGTGGGACAGAAACCGACTGCTCCTGAAGAGACGCCACTGGGTCAATATCCTGCACAGGGTGCCTCGAAGCCAGGAACCACTGTAAGTTATCCTCCAAAGAGAATCCCTGGATGCCGAGAGATGGACACAGCACTCTTCACACATTTCACTCCTGCAAAGAAAACATCCCCTTACCGCAAGGCTTGCCCAAGAGTTAAAGTGCCACCACTCTTGGTCAATCAGTCCCCAAAGAAAGCCACCTGAGAAGAATCAGAGTGGAGAGTCCCGGGGAAGAAAAATAGGCCTGGTCGTCTTCAACTTCTCAACTTCGAGGACAACCCCTAGGGCAAAGAATCCCTGTTCAGCTTCTCCTTCCTGTCAAATTTCATCCACTGGGAGGATAGCTATCCCCTACACTCTTCAGGTGAAGTTTTGCAAGAAACATGACCTCTGCAGGACCGACAAAACTGAATGAGGGTCGAAATCAATGTCACTCATAAAGGTACTGCAGGTCTTTGGCGGACACATCCGTATAACAGGCATAACGAAAGAAACAGTCGTACACAACTACACTGAAAAGAAAAGCAAAATTAGAAAAATTTCCGCCTTAAAATTCCTGAGAGAGAGAAAGAGAGAGAATGTCTGCATTCTCTGATGGCTGAAATCTAGGTGAATTGGTCGTGGGCCAGAGCGGGTTGTTTACACCTCGTTAAAAGTTTTAACTGCCATATTCTTGTTTCACTGTTATGATTTGCCTATAGTAAAGAAAGATGGTTCCATATTTTAATTAATGCATAGGAAGGGAAAAAATAATACCGGGTCATTACGAAAAATTATATTTTAATTATAAAATAAATTTTTGAATATACTTACCCGGTGAATATATAGCTGCAACTCTGTTGCTCGACAGACAAACTCTACGGAAAAAACTCGCCAGCGATCGCTACACAGGTTGCGGGTGTGCCCAACAGCGCCATCTGTCGACCAGATACCCAGCTCTTATGTAAACAAAGACTCAATTTTCTCCTCGTCCCACTGCGTCTCTATTGGGGAGGAAGGGAGGGTCATTTAATCTATATATTCACCGGGTAAGTATATTCAAAAATTTATTTTATAATTAAAATATCATTTTTAAATATTTAACTTAGCCGGTGAATATATACCTGATTCACAACCAGGATGGTGGGTAGAGACCAGTAATATGTTTACATTTTATGAGCTAAGAGTTTTTTATTTCATTTTAGAAGTTATCAAAATAACAAAAACAAAATAAATAGGTACCTGGTAAGGAAGTCGACTTGAACAATTACTCTGCCTTTTAAGTACGTCTTCCTTACGGAGCCTCGCGATCCTCTTAGGATGCTGATCGACCCCTAGGAGCTGAAGTATCAAGGGTTGCAACCCATACAACAGGACCTCATCAAACCCCTAATCTAGGCGCTCTCAAGAAATGACTTTGACCACCCGCCAAATCAACCAGGATGCGAAAGGCTTCTTAGCCTTCCGGACAATCCATAAAAAACAACATTTCAAGAGACAGATTAAAAGGATATGGAATTAGGGAATTGTAGTGGTTGAGCCCTCACCCACTACTGCACTCGCTGCTACGAATGGTCCCAGTGTGTAGCAGTTCTCGTAAAGAGACTGGACATCTTTCAAGTAAAATGACGCGAACACTGACTTGCTTCTCCAATAGGTTGCGTCCATTATACTTTGCAGAGATATATTTTTTGCTTAAAGGCCACGGAAGTTGTTACAGCTCTAACTTCGTGCGTCTTCACCTTAAGCAAAGTTCGGTCTTCCTCACTCAGATGTGAATGAGCTTCTCGTATTAACAATCTGATAAAGTCTGACCAAGCATTCTTTGACATAGGCAAGGATGGTTTCTTAACTGAACACCATAAAGCTTCAGATTGGCCTCGTAAAGGTTTAGTACGCTTTAAATAGAACTTAAGAGCTCTAACAGGGCATAAGACTCTTTCTAGTTCATTGCCTACGATCTCCGATAAGCTGGGAATATCGAAAGATTTAGGCCAAGGCCAAGAAGGCAGCTCATTTTTGGCTAGAAAACCAAGTTGCAGCGAACAAATGGCTTTTTCCGACGAAAATCCGATGTTCTTGCTGAAGGCATGAATCTCACTGACTCTTTTAGCCGAGGCTAAGCATACCAGGAAAAGAGTCTTAAGAGTGAGATCTTTCAGGGAGGCTGATTGTAACGGCTCCAACCTGTCTGACATGAGGAATCTTAGTACCACGTCTAAATTCCATCCAGGGGTAGCCAAACGACGCTCCTTGGTGGTCTCAAAAGACTTAAGGAGGTCTTGCAGATCTTTATGTTTGGAAAGATCTAAGCCTCTATGCCGGAAGACCGATGCCAACATGCTTCTGTAGCCCTTGATAGTGGGAGCTGAAAGGGATCGTCCTTTTCTCAGGTATAAGAGAAAATCAGCTATTTGAGCTACAGAGGTACTGGTCGAGGATACAGAAACTGACTTGCACCAGTCTCGGAAGACTTCCCACTTCGATTGGTAGACTCTAATGGAAGACTCTCTCCTTGCTCTAGCAATCGCACTGGCTGCCTCCTTCGAAAAGCCTCTAGCTCTCGAGAGTCTTTCGATAGTCTGAAGGCAGTCAGACGAAGAGCGTGGAGGCTTTGGAGTACCTTCTTTACGTGTGGTTGACGTAGAAGGTCTACCCTTAGAGGAAGACTTCTGGGAACATCTACTAACCATCGAAGTATCTCGGTGAACCATTCTCTCGCGGGCCAGAGGGAAGCAACTAACGTCAACCTTGTCCCTTCGTGAGAGGCGAACTTCTGCAGTACCTTGTTGACAATCTTGAACGGTGGGAATGCGTAGAGATCCAGATGTGACCAATCTAGGAGGAAAGCATCTATATGTATTGCTGCTGGGTCCGGGACTGGAGAGCAATAGATTGGAAGCCTCTTGGTCAGCGAGGTTGCAAAGAGATCTATGGATGGTTTACCCCAAGTGGCCCAAAGTCTCTTGCACACATCCTTGTGGAGGGTCCATTCGGTTGGAATTACTTGCCCTTTCCAACTGAGACAATCTGCTATGACGTTCAAGTCGCCTTGGATGAACCTCGTTACTAGGGAGATGTCTTGACCTTTTGACCAGATGAGCAGGTCCCTTGCGATCTCGTACAACGTCAGTGAGTGGGTACCTCCTTGTTTGGAGATGTACGCCAAGGCCGTGGTGTTGTTCGAGTTTACTTCCACCACTTTGCCTCGAAGGAGAGACTTGAAGCTTTTCAAGGCCAGATGTACTGCCAACAGCTCCTTGCAGTTGATATGCATGCTCCTCTGACTCGAGTTCCACAGTCCTGAGCATTCCCGACCGTCTAGTGTCGCGCCCCAGCCCACGTCCGATGCGTCCGAGAAGAGAACGTGGTTGGGAGTCTGAACAGCCAGGGGAAGACCCTCTCTTAGGTTGATATTGTCCTTCCACCAAGTCAGACAAGACTTTATCTTTTCGGAAATCGGGATCGAGACCGCTTCTAGCGTCTTGTCCTTTTTCCAGTGAAAAGCTAGATGGTATTGAAGAGGACGGAGGAGTAGTCTTCCTAGTGACACAAATTGTTCCACGGATGACAGCGTCCCTACCAGACTCATCCACAGCCTGACTGAGCAGCGTTCCTTCTTCAGCATCTTCTGGATGGATAGCAGGGCTTGATCTATTCTGGGGGCTGATCGTCTTGTTGTTCAGCAACGTCCTCATCAGAGGGTTCCTCATCCGAAAACTGATGAGGAAACGGCAACGGAGTGGGCAACGTCTGGCTCGCTGAGTCCGGTCGCACTAGTGCATGCGTGACGGAGCCGGACGCCACATCATGGAACTGCTGCACAGTCTGTGAACTGTCAACAACCATGGGTGCGCGAGGAAGCAAAGCGTCCACCCGAGACTGTCTAGACCATCTGGGTTGTGCAGTCAACACCATACCGGGTTGCTGAGGTTGACGCACTGCGTCAAAACAAGTTACCTCTGCTGGTTGTTGAACGTCCTGACCGTCAACAACTACCTCCGAGCGTCGCTTAACGTCAACGTGCGGCTGGCAACCCACACTGGGTCGCATCGGTGGAGGAACCACCTCAACTGGCAGACGCAAGAAGGTTACCTCAGCGTCAACAGGACGCACAACCGACCGGTTGGAAGGTTGTTGGCCAGAAGGTTCGGCAGCAACCTTCTCCGCATTAAAGTCCTCTATCAAGGACGCAAGCTTGGACTGCATGTATTGCAGCAAAGCCCATTTAGGGTCTACGGGAGCAGGTGCGGCAACAGACGGGGTTAGCGACTGAGGCGGTACCGCTTTCCATCCCTGATGTACAGCAAAACTTCAAAGGCTCGAAAACAGCTGTGAAGTTGACCTGTAAAAAACTTGGAGCGTCTCCTGGCCAGGCGCCAGGGAGAGTCTACGAGATTTGAGAAGTCTATCTGGGCAGAGGCATGAACTCCCAAGCCGAGAACTTCTCTCGTGTCATATCAGACTCTCGCTCTATAAGCCAGTTTAAAAGAAGGGAAAGCAAAGGCTGTATCCCCCAAACTCCTCCTGGTGATAAACCAGTCGCCTAGCCAACGTAAAGCTCTCTAGGAGAGCGAGAGAGCACTAGCTTAAAAACAACGGCTTCGAAGTAGCTAGGCCTAGTGTAAGCTCTGACGTTTAGGCGAACGAGGAGCAGCAGTTACAAAAAGATCCGGACAAAGATCCTTAAAAAAAAAATCATCATGATTTAATTAAAGTCCATAGAGGGCTAAGCAGCTTTAGGCTCCTCTCCATCTGACAGAGTCCTCAAGGGAATATCAGTAGGAGGGGGAACAGCAACTTCCTCATCTACAGGAACCTTGTCCGATAAAAGCTGAGTCTCAAGCAAGGGAGAGACCTACCGTGGTGGCAATGCTTTACAAGCAGAGTCCACACTCACTGGTGCATTAGTAGCGGACCAGGACGCAACGTCATGTAACTGCTTGACAGTCTGTGAACTGTCAACAACTGAACTGTCAACCACAACAGGTGCGTGAGGACGCACAGCGTCCACTCGAGACTGCTTTGACTGCCTAGACTGAGCAGTCAAAACAACTCTAGAATGCGGAGGTTGACGCACAGCGTCAAAACAAGTCAACTCCGATTGTTAGCGAACGTCTTGAACGTCAACAGGAGCATCAGCAAGTGGCCTAACGTCCAAATGCGGCTGAAAATCCACACGAGACCGCATTGAGTGTGGTTCTAAACAACCTGACTGACGTGACTTAGCTACGCCAACGTCAACAGGAAGCACAAAGGAACGTTAGGTTGGCTGAAAGCCAGGATATCGATGAGATAAACGGCTAGACTCAACGGACTAATCGGCAGAATAGTCTTCCATAAGGGAGGCAAGCATATTCTGCATGTCTTGCCATACAACCCATTAAGGATCAACGGAAATGGTTGTGGTAAGAGACGAGGGTAACTTCTGTGACCACAACACTTCGCCAACAAAAAAGACTCTCGGAGTCTGTGTTACGCTTTTGTTAGGCGGCGAGCAGTTATCCGATGACTGCATAGGGTCAGAGCTGTCCTAATGGCTGTAACCAGGACGCTGGACCTGTCCTGAAAGGACTGACTCCCGCTTAAGGGCTTCGAAACCTTGTGACAGGTTTCTTATGCGAAAAGCCTTCGGATGACGAGGAGAAAAAACGTCTCTCTCGTCTTAAGGTAGGGGAGATCTTGGTAAGATACACCCGATACCATAGAGGGAAACGTCTGTTCGTTGATCAAGGCCTCTCGAACCCATAAGTCGTTCGACATTACTTCTCCCCTGGGCTTGGGAGCTTGCAAGAGGTCCCGGACTAGGTGAACGACAGGCACGAACAGACGAACCCTCGGACGCAACACTGTAACACTTTGCGCAATATCACTTTATCACTTCGATTTTCTGTTTTGCACTTATTCCACTGAAATCGAAACTTTTACTGATTTCTACCTGAAACACGCAATTCTACCCTTCATTAAAAGCTCATTAATACCAGCAAAAAACAGAAAACATATTTCAAGATAAAAAAATTCAGTGGCTGGGGAAGAGACTAAACACTAGTTCATATAAACTACGTTTTCAATCTCTCACCGCACATAGCCTGGGGACGAGAATAAAAAACTAAAAACGTTTTATCCTTTCTCCCAGTACAGAGACTAGGGACGAGAGTAACTCGAGAACAACGTTACCCGCCTGAACGGAACGTTTTCTCTCCTCTCTCTCCCTCCGTCTCTATCTCTCTCTCTCTCTCTTTCTCTCTTGATTTCGCACCTAAGAGAAGAGCCCAATTACATTTCGTCAAAAACACATGTTATTTGACTAAAGGAAAAAACTGAAAGGTTTTTCAAATAAAAAGTTCCTTTAAAATAGAATTTAAAACATTTAAGCTTAGAAAGAATGAACAAAACGTCAGAATCGATTTACTCTTACTGCAAAGTGAAACCGTGATACACTCTCTCTCTATCGTAACGATAGAGCGCATGTTGAACGTCCTGAACGTCAACAACTGCGTAGCATAAATAAACTAAACGTTAGTTCATCTTTGAAAACAGTACGAAGACTATCAAAGAAAATCTTTCATAAAATATTACATTTAAAAAGTTTTAAATCCTTAGCTCTTTAAAAGCTAATTACGATATAAAGGGCTCAACGTTGATTAACTTCGGTTTCCAAGTTAGGACCGCCTACTCTCAGGAAAGGTCGCATATAAACAAAACATTAAAATTTATTTTTATATGTTTATAATAAATGGAAAGTTAATCGAAGAGGCCTAAAAAGGCGGAGAGATATAAAATATATAGAGGAAAATCTATAAATAATTTATAACGTGATAAGATAATTACTAAAAGCCTAAACACACTTCCGTCTAAGGGAAGGGTCGGCCATTTAAAAGTGAAAGAAAGTCCATACTCTCTTTGTCACCATAATTAAATCTATCCAAATCGAGTTCAAGATTTAAGATGAAGATAAAACACCTGCATTGCGAAAGCTCAAAACCAGAATATAGTACTTCACCAATATGATGTGAAAAACTCCAGTTTAGCAACAGCGAGTAAAGTACGTCTTGTCGACACGTCGACAGAGAGAAAATTGAGTCTTTGTTTACATAAGAGCTGGGTATCTGGTCGACAGATGGCGCTGTTGGGCACACCCGCAACCTGTGTAGCGATCGCTGGCGAGTTTTTTCCGGAGAGTTTGTCTGTCGAGCAACAGAGTTGCAGCTATATATTCACCGGCTAAGTTAAATATTTAAAACTAAGGCTTTAATCCTTTTGAGACATACCAAGCATAACATTGAACGGTCAAATAACTAAATATAGGACACAACATATTATAATGGGAAATTGATTACTGTTCATTGATATGTACAATGATCTACTTTACAATCATTCAACAGAAGCCTAAAAGGAGTGTGAAGTATATTCATCTCACCTTATCTCAAATATTTATTCTACTCCTAAATTTTTTAAACTTTACCTTCTGCTAAGCCTAAAAGAAGGTCAACGAATCAAAAAAATCTTTAAAACGTACCATAAATGTACCCAGATAAGTATTCAGTGACCAAATCTAAACCTCTTTCACTACCTTTCATGGAGTATTTTCACACAATAGAAGCCACAAACTCACCTGGCATCTGCATTAGGCACATGCTCGTGCAGGAGATTTTCCAGAGCATTGCGAACAATATCAGCATCAGCACTCATGATTAAGAAAATGGAGATTCTGCAATAAAGATTCTATAATCAGGTTACTCAAAATAAAGCTTCCAAGGAAACTGCAAAGTTTAAGAATGTACTCCAATCTTAAATACTTTAATCTTATAAAGTACTGTACTGTATATACTTTCTACCGTTAAGTGTTATAAGTATGCACTCTGCTATAATTCAATGGAATGTAAAATTTTCATAGAAAATTGGTAATACCAATACTATATGATGAAACAAAATTCTATCTTAATCCTCAATCAAACAGTTTCAAAATTATTCAGAATACGTCAATACAAAATATAAGAAAAAATGACAAATTCGAAGATAATTTGTATTTTTCCTAACCATACAAACCTTAGCTATTTACATTGGGTTTACCTTTTAGCGCAGCTGAAATGACGAGCCAATAGTTTTAACGAGGGTTAATTACCCCCGCGCTATTTAGCGGGGGGTAGGGGAAGGGTAGCTTGCTACCCCTTCCCCCCCCCACACACCGGTGACTTGCTTCACTTCACTTAGAGGTAGGACTTGACTTGGGGGTCAGGGATGGCGGGCACATATGTGTAAATAGCTAAGGTTTGTATGGCTAGGAAAAATACAAATTATCTTCGAATTTGTCATTTGTTCCGTAACCGAAATACAAACCACGCTATTTACATTGGGTGACTTACCCCTTAGGAAGGTTGGAAAGTCCCCAGCCTTACTGACTTCAGCTTGCCCGGGGGCTCCCTCAGTAAGCAGCACTAGAGAAAAGGAGCCCCTGCACCTCACAAGTTCCTAGCATCGCTAGGAACGAGTGGCCTACATAAGCAGTGTGTGGAGGAAAGTGTGACTCGTCCTATGAAGTTGACCTTTAGATAGGAATCTAGGATAGGACGTTCCCAATACCACCTCGTCAGGGTATGGGAGACGCAACAGTATTAAGCTTAATACTAGGAGCACAAAGAAGCATGGGTTACCTGCAGAGGTCGAGGTCAGCTATGCGAGGACCAGGATGCTGCTTCCCCAAGAGAGGGGAGAATGAAGAAAGAAGTAAGGGTCAGACATACTCTTTCATTCACGCAGACTAAGACCGGGTAACAACGCCCTCAACCTACTGCTACTTGTCCAAAAAGGAGCCGGAGGTTAGACCAGCTGTTGTGCAGCCACCACAGGGCCGATAGAAAACGTATCGAGGCTCCTGTGGGTCACGTCTTGCAGGTAGTGGGCTGTGAAGATCGTCTGACGCTTCCAGACCCCAGCTTGAAGTACCTGCGTCACAGAGAAGTTTCTCTTGAAGGCCGGGGATGTAGCAACACCCGACATCTTGTGCCCGAGGGCGACGTGACGGAGGAGGGTCTGGATTCAAGGCATGGTGGATAACCCTTCGAATCCAAGCTGAGATGGTGTTCCTGGTGACCCTCCTCTTAGTCCTGCCTGTGCTCACAAACAAAGCTCGCACTTGAGGACGGACTGCAGCCGTTCTCTTCAAGTAGTGGCTCAGACACCTCACTGGACATAGTAGCAGCTTGTCGGGGTCGCTTGTTACAGAACGGAGACTCGCGATCCTGAAAGAGTCGAAGCGAGGATCCGGCACTCCAGGATTCTGAATCTTGGCAACAAACTCAGGGACGAACCTGAACGTTACCTCCCCCCATCTCCTTGAATGGGCGATGTTGTACGAGAGACCATGAAGTTCACTAACCCGCTTGGCCGAAGCCAAAGCGAGTAGGAAAGCCGTCTTCCAAGACAGGTGGCGATCTCTTAAGAGCCCTTAGGACTCGAACCACGTTCCAAGGAGGAGGTCTCACTTCCCACTGGGGGCAGGTAAGTTCATAGCTACGTATGAGTAAAGAGAGTTCTAGCGATGAAGAAATATCCACGCCCTTCAGCCTGAAGGCCAAGCTTAAGGCTGAGCGATAGCCTTCCACTGCCGAGACAGAAAGGCGCATTTCTTCCCGCAGATAAACGAGGAAGTCCGCTATTGCTGGAATAGTGGCATCGAGTGGAGAGATACCCCTCCCACGACACCAATCACAAAAGACTCTCCACTTTGCTCGGTAGACTCCCTCAGAGGACCTTCGCAGGTGCCGAGACATTCTCTCCGCAACCTGTTGCGAAAAGCCTCTCTCCGTGAGGAGACGCTGGATAGTCTCCAGGCGTGAAGCCGAAGCGAGGCCACGGCCTTGTGAGGGACGCCGGAGTGGGGTTGTCTGAGAAGCTCGTGTCGTGGAGGAAGTTCCCTCGGGAGCTCCGTCAGGAGCTGCTGAAGGTCCGGGAACCATTCCGCGTGATGCCATAGCAGAGCTACCAGAGTCATCGAACAGTTGACCGATAGTCTGGTCCTGTTGAGCACCCTTCTCATCAGACAGAACGGTGGGAAGGCGTACACGTCGATGTTGTCCCACCGTTGCTGGAAAGCATCTTGCCAGAGTGCCTTGGGGTCCGGGACTGGGGAGCAGTACAGGGGCAGCTTGAAGTTCAACGCTGTCGCGAACAAGTCCATAGTCGGGGAACCCCACAAAGTCAGGACTTTGTTGGCTATCTGAGGATCCAAAGACCACTCGGTACTCACTATCTGTGAGGCCCTGCTCAGACTGTCGGCGAGCACATTCCTCTTGCCAGGAATGAAGCGAGCTGATAGTGTTACCGAGTGGATTTCGGTCCACCTCAGAATCTCTACTGCAAGATGGGATAGCTGCTGCGAAAAAGTGCCTCCCTGCTTGTTGATATAAGCCACTACCGTGGTGTTGTCGCTTATCACCACCACGGAGTGACCCGCCAGGGACCGTTGGAACTGCTGAAGAGCCAGAAAGACGGCCTTCAATTCTAGCAGGTTGATGTATATGCACTTTTCTGCTTCTGACCAAAGGCCTGAGGCCCTCTGGTTCAGAACGTGCGCCCCCCACCCTTCTTTTGACGCGTCCGAAAACAGAGTCAATTCCAGGGGGAGGACGAGAAGACTCACTCCCTTCCGCAGGTTCTCGTCGACCAGCCACCACCGCAAGTCCGTCTGTTCCAAAGACCCCATCGGGATCAGAATGTCCGGAGAATCGGATCCTTGATTCCACCGGGACTTGAGCCGCCACTGTAGGGATCTCATCCTGAGGCGGCTGTTTGGAACCAGACGAGCCAGGGAGGATAGGTGACCTAAGAGATGCAACCACGACTGGGCGGGGAGCTCTTCTCGTCTGAGGAAGGGTTCCGCCACCCTCCTCAGCCTTGCTATCCGGTCGTCTGATGGAAAGGCTTTGTGGAGATTGGTGTCTATTAGCATGCCTAGATAAACCAGTCGTTGGGACGGCTGCAGAGAGGACATCTCGAGGTTGACCACGATCCCCAGATCCTGGCAAAGATCCAGAAGCCTGTCTCGGTGCCGAAGAAGGGTCGACTCCGAGTCTGCTAGGATCAGCCAATCGTCCAGATCACGGAGACGAATGCCGTTCCTGTGCGCCCAAGATGAAATCAGGGTGAAAACTCTGGTGAACACCTGAGGAGCTGTGGAGAGACCGAAACACAGCACCTTGAACTGGTAGATCTTGTCGTCTAGGCAGAATCTCAGGTACTTCCTGGAAGACGGATGGATTGGGATCTGGAAGTACGCGTCCTTTAGATCCAGTGTGCACATGAAGTCTTGTGGTCTCACCGCAAGTCTGACCGTGTCTGCTGTCTCCATGCTGAACCGGGTTTGCTTGACAAACCCGTTCAGGGCTGAGAGGCCGATGACAGGTCTCCAGCCTCCAGACGCCTTCTTTACAAGAAAGAGTCGACTGAAGCAGCCTGGGGAGCCGTCGACGACCTCCTGGAGAGCACCCTTCTCTAGTATGGTCTCGACTTCGGCCTGAAGGGCCAGCCCCTTTGCCGACCCCGTGGCATAGGAGCTCAACGACACTGGATTCGCTGTCAGGGGAGGTTGAGATGTTGTGAACGGGACGCGATAGCCTTGGCCGATCACTGAGACCGTCCAAGCATCGGCCCCGTGTTGCTGCCACCTGCGGACGCAACGCTGAAGGCATCCCCCCACAGGTGGACACGCAGGGGGACTGCCACCCCTAGGGCTTGCGGCCGCGGCTGCTACCCCTAGGTGTCTTGCCTCCCCTGGAGGACTTGCCGCCCCTCTTGACCTTGGCTGGAAAGGGCTGGGGCTTAGACACCACTTTCTTAACTGCCGGTGCCTGCTTCGGAGCCTTACGAGGCTGCTGCTGCTGTGGTGCTGGAGGCTTATAGGGCCGAGCTGTAAGGGCCCTATGGAGGAGGGAGTCCGTGCTGGATTTCCTCCACCTCTCAGCCGTTCGCTCCATGTCCTGTGGCTCAAACAGGTTCTCCCCAAGAAGGGAAGCATGTCTGAGCCTACACACATCCACGGCAGGGACCTTCGGATGGAATCTCTCGGTCACTGCATCGCGCCGCTTCAACACCTGGTGCGCCAAAAACTCGATGGAGCGGGTGCCCGAGAGTAAGAAGGTCTCCAGGGCCTTCCTATTGGTCTCCTTAGACAAGTCCTCGGAGCGCAATAGGATGCCCAGAGTTCCTAGCCAAAAATCCAGCCACGAAGTGGCCTGCATGGCACACTTCGCGACCTTTTCATGACTAAGGATCTCTGCCGCCGAGAACGACACCTGCCGGGCAGAGAGCTTCTCAAGGGGAACTCCCTTCGCCAGCTCCTCCACGGAGTGATGGAGAGGAAGAGCGAGACTGGACTCACCCAAGATCTCAAAATACCTCCTCTGCTGAAGACGAGGAGGAGGGATGAGCTTGTTCCCGGCAGAGGAACGACTGGAGGAGGCAAGAATCCCGAGCTGGGCATTGGCCCTGGCTCTGGCACTCTTCAGACCCCGAGACCAGGGCAGAGCCGCACTGGACTTAGGGACCTTCCGAACGTCGAACACTTCGTCCAAGATAGTGTCCTTGCCTTCACGGGGGGCGATCACGGGGTCCATAAGCCCGTTGAGTTGCCTCATCAGGCTCAGGACCTGCCAGAAGGCATGTTCGGATTCCTGCTGATCTCCTCCTTGCGGGCTGGCAGCTAAGTCTCCTGTCCCCGGACTCTCTTCCTGGGGTGAAGCGTGGACGTTCCCCCGGGGAGCCGCGGGTTCCTGGCGAATCCTCGAAGATGATTTCGGGACGGTCTTGGAGTCCTTGGATTCCCTCCTGGGAGTTATACAGGATCCCAACAAAGAGGTTCGAAGAGCCCCTTCCGCACGAGACGACTCTCCTCCATGAAGAGAAGGCTCCCCCCTTGGTGCCGAGGGGAAGACTACCGCTTCACTGACTCACCCGAGGATGGAAAAGCCTCGTCCACGGGAGAAGGAGAAAACGCTCGAGCAGGAGAAGGGGCCTTCGCGACAGACCTCTTGGGAACCAACTTCGCCCTGGGGGAAGTCACCACGAAGTCCACTCCTCTCTTTCTCTTCAGCGTAGGAGAGGCAGCCGTTGGTTTGTTGCCCTGATCGGCGAGTGCTGGCTTCATTACCCTCACTAACGCCCTCATCAGAGGACCAAACCAAGTCTGTTGCTCCACGGACACAGAGTCCGAAATCCTCGCTGGAGGGAAAGGGATCGGGCGATCCTTTGGAGTGGACACCACAGTACCTGCCTGAAAAGAAGGGGGGGAAGAAAGACGCACTAACCTCTCCGCAGTGTCTTCCCTGTCCTGCACAACAGTCCTGCGTTTAGATGGAGGCGATCCAGAGCGCTGTCTGGAAACACGCGTTCCAGCTGCTACCACTGGCTGCGAAATTCGCCGCGAACGATGGTCGCGCGGGCGCGCAGGTGAGCGGTCGCGCAGGCGAACGAGCGCGTGGTCGAGTCGGCAAACGAATGCGTTGGCGCGATGGCGAGGGAATGCGTTGCCGCGTGGGCGAGTGAGAACGCTCCGAAGATCGCTGGCGATTGCGAGCAGGCGATCGGTGAAGAGCTGGCGAATGCTGGCGCGCAGGTGAGCGATGGCGTGTTGTCGCATGGTGACGCGTTGGCGAGCGATAGCGCGCAGGACGCGCAGGTGAATGATCGCGCGAGGGCGAGCTAGCAGAGGGCGAACCATGTCCTTCCAGAATCTCTGGCCGACGACGCGTTGGAGACCGCGTGCGCGCAGGCTGTAAGTCACGCGGGCGATCCGTAGATCGCCGATGATCAGGTGATCGTTGACGCGTAGGAGAACGTTGACGAGCAGGCGATACTAGGATCGTCTGCGAACGCTGGTGAGCAAGAGGGCGACGCGTGAAATCCTGTGAAGGAGCAGTTGGCGCGGCGCGTACAGGAACAGGAAGAGCGTAGGCGCGTGGGCGAACATGTGCTTTAGAAACACGCGCTGGAGAACGCGGACGATGTTGAGCAGAAACAAGATAAGGATCGCGAGAGAGCTCAGGAGACTGATGGCGCGAGGGTGCCCAACAGGGACTGCAGGATGTTCAGGGACTGCAGGATGTTCAGAGACCACAGGGGAGCGCTGGCGAGCAAGAGGGCGATGATCCTCAAAATAGCGCTGACGAGCGCCTGTGCGCTAACACTGCAGAAGGGCGAGCAGGGGAACGCTGGCGCGCTGAGCGCTCTTCAGGAACCACAGGATGGAGGATGTCCTCAGGAGAGCGCTGGCGAGAAGGGCGAACATCAGGAGAGCGCTGGCGAGAAGGGCGAACATCAGGAGAGCGCCGGCGAACAGGTGAGCGCTGACGAGCAGGAGAGCGCCTGTGCGCTAACTCTGCACGTGAAAGGGAAGAATCCCTTTGGCTCGAAGGGACCGTTGCCCGTCGGGTGACGAGGTCCCCAGAAGGTGAAGTTCTAGCAGGAGTAGGAGACCGGTCTGCAGAGAGGTCCAAAGGAGCAGGATCTGTAGGCTAAATACGACGAGGAGAGTCCCCTTCGGAGGAAGAAGATCCAAAAAGGCGCCTCTTAACCCCCTTATAAAGGGATGGGAGGCCCTTGCGACGCAGCGGACAGTGAGCCTTACGGCGAAGGCGGCCACGGGGAAGATCATCAGGACCAGCAGTCCTCCGAAGGGGAGTCTCAGTCAAGGCACTCCCCTTAGAGGGAAGCTGGATAGCAGACGAGCCCGTAGGACTCACTTCCCCCTTCGAAGGATGTACGGAAGGGGGAGGAGAGCCGTCAGCACCAACATCCTCAACTGCACCTGCAGAGGATTGCCCCGACCCGTCGGAGGCCTCTGCCACCACGACGTCGACGATAGACAGAGGGTCTACCTCTGCTACCGCCGGCGACTGCTTAACGGCGGCCCCCAACGAGACAAGGTCAATCAGGGCAACCCTGGAGGGCAAGCCCTTAAGCCCCAGGGAAGCCCAAATCTGTAAAAGATCATCATTAGACAATGAATTATCAATAATCTCCCCCGGAGGAGGAGGGGGAACCGCCCCGCTATGGGAGGCGACGCCCTCTCCCCCCACCCAAGGTCGGGAAACAGAACTAGGGCCTGCGCTACCACTCGGCCGACTCTCCTTAGGAGCCAGACGAGGGGGAGCTTCGGAGGAGGTTTGGGCGACGAAAGAAGAGTCCCGAGAACCTTCCTCCTTCAAGGCAACCCCCGAAGGAGAACGGTCTCTCTTGGACTTCTTTTTACGCCGGCGGCCAAACCTCTCCCACTGGGAGGCAGACCACTCCCTACACTCACTACACATGTTTTCCTGGTCACACCGTCGGCCCCGACACTGAGGGCAAAGGGTGTGAGGATCCGTATCCAAGGCCGACATAAAGGTCCCACAAGGGCGGCCGGCAATACCAGGGCACGTACGCATAGCAAAGATAAAGGTAATCAACTTCAAACACACACACAAGCTGTAGAGAAAAAGCAGAAAAAAAGATTAAAGGCTGTCAACGAGGACGATGGACAGACACGTCTGTTCATCGCCGAGCCAAAAGTGAAGTGGAGCAAGTCACCGGTGTGTGGGGGGGGGAAGGGTAGCAAGCTACCCTTCCCCTACCCCCCGCTAACTAGCGCGGGGGTAATTACCCTCGTTAAAACTATTGGCTCGTCATTTCAGCTGCGCTAAAAGGTAAACCCAATGTAAATAGCGTGGTTTGTATTTCGGTTACGGAACCAATACTAATTACGACATAAATAAATATGATTTTTACTACAAATATCATAGATTTTAAAAGTAATTTATATTTTCCTAGCTATACAACTCAGTTCTTTAATAAAAGTACAATATGTTTTCTGTTTAGTTGGAACTCTGTGTCCAAATTTATATCTAGGTGTAGCCAATTTGACCTTCCCACCTCAACTACCCAGGTTGAGGTGGGAAGTGAAACTTGAAGCACTCAGGCTTGTATAGTTAGGTATTAGCTGTGTAGAGGCTACAACTGGAGAAGTACCCGTTCTACGACACCAATCGCAGAAGATGGCCCACTTTCCCAGGTAGACGGGTGTTTAGAGGATTTGCATAGATATTAAGACATTTTTTGTGGTGAGCTTCGAGAAAAGCCTTTCACTCAGAGAAGATACGTGATAGTCTTCACCTGTGAAAAGATGGATATCTCAGTTTAAAGGTTTAAAGGCCACTCATGAATGGCAGAGGCAAGGGACAGTAACAATGCCCTATCAAGCAGGACAATGCCCTAGAGACTGACCATAAATACATATGATAACCGGCCAAGCTAGGATAAAGGAGGGTCAGGCAATGGCTGCCGATGACACAGCAGATAGACCTATAGGCTCCCCTTAACCCCCCATCCTTAGATCGCAAGGATGGTGAGATTGCAGTGACCAACAAAACTAACGAGTTTGAGCGGGACTCGAACCCCAATCTGGCGTTCACCAGTCAGGGACGTTACCACATCGGCCACCATCGGTGCTTCTACACATGGGGCTGGCAAAGCAGGTACTGTACTGTACTGTAGTTCTCTCAGTACCTCAACAAGGGGCATATTTAGGTCTGGGTACTAATTGGCTTGCAGCCATTTGGGAGCCACCACGGTTACTCTGAGGCTCGGGGCAGTCAGTACCTTGTTGACTACCATTTGAATCAAACAAAACGGCTGAATTGCAGAATAATCTATGTTGTCCCAGGGTTGTTGAAATGCATCCTTTAGTGCTGCTGAAAAGTCTGAGACCAATGAGCACAAGACTAGGAATTTTTTGTGAACCCATGTAGTGAACAATATATTGACAGGAAGCCCCACAAAGTCAAAAGGCTCCTTACCACTTGAGGATCAAGATACCATTCTGCTCCTACTACAGTACTCCTCCCCGACAGCCAAGCTTGTCAGCGATTACTTTCATTTTGCCTGCAATAAATCTTGCTGGTAGGTCCACTGTATTGTCTAGTGCTCAAGAATATCCCTGCTTTGCTACTTTGCAGAAGTTTAAAGGTTTAAGGGCCACTCAAGAATGGCAGAGGCAATGGACATTGATAATACCTTAGAGACTTTCTATATACAGTATCCATATGATCAGCACCCAAGCCCAGACGAGGAGGGCCAGGCAATGGCTGCTTATGACTCAGCAGGTAAACCTATTTACTCTTCCAAACCCCCTCTCCTTAGCTCACAAGGATGGTGAGATAGCAGAAAGTACAAGAAACTATCACGATATAGCAGAACTCAAACTCAAGTCTGGCGATCGCCGGGCAGGGGCATTTCCAATAGGCCACCACAACCCTGTGAAACAGTACATATCTCCTGGCTTAATGACATATACCACTTAGGAGGTATTGCCGCTCATTTAAACCACCTGTTTTGCAGCTACATATGGAAAAAGTATCCATACTCTGTGGGTCACGTCTCGCAGGTAGTGGTCGGTGAAGGTCATCTGATGCTTTTCCACACCCACTTCCAACACCTGTGCCAGAGAGTAGTTGCGTTTAAACGCCAGGGAGGGATGTGGTTATACCCCAGACGTCAAGAGCTCTAGGTCTTTGAGCAAGAGGAGGGTTAGGATTCAGTTCATGGACGATGACAAAGCGAATCCAGGCTGAAATGGTATTCTTAGTTACCCTCCTCTTGACCCTCCCTATGCTAACGAAAACCACTGCCATGCGGAGACGAGCTGCTGCAGTGCGTTTAAGATATCTCAAACTCCTCACTGGGTATAGTTACAGTTGATCTGGATCATCGGTGACAGAATGAAGACTAACGATCCGAAAAGCCCAAATCTAGGATCCGTGACCGCTGTATTATGAGTCTTTGCAATAAACTCAGGGACGAAGCCGAGTGACATCTCCCCCATCCCCTTGAATGGGCGACATTGTAGGATAGACCATGTAATTCTCTAACTCTCTTTGCCAAAGCTAATGCGAGTAAGAACATCCTCTTCAAAGTGAGGAGGTAATCTGTTGCCTGGTGTAATGGTTCGTAAAGAGCATCCATCAGGGACCGAAGGACACGGACCACATTCCAAGGAGGAGGTCTAACTTCACCTAAGAGCAGGTGATCTCTAGCTTCGTATAAGGAGAGATAACTCAAACGAAGAGGAAAGATCAACTCCTTTCAGTCTAAGGTAATACTTGAGGCTGAGCGGTAGCCTTTCATTGCCAAGACCGAGAGGAGCTTTTCCTCCTAAAGGTATGCAAGGAACGACACCAACCACAGAATACTGTCCACTTTATCTGGTAAACTAACACAATGGATCTTCGGAGGTATCCAGACATCCTTCTCGCAACTCGTTGCGAAAAGCCTCCCAGAGAGAGTAGAATCTAGATAGTCTCCAGGCGTAAAGACGTAGGGAAGCTACAGCTTTGTGAAAGATGTTCACGTGTGGTTGTCTGAGTAGATCTGGTCATGGAGGGAGTGCTCTTAGTAGCTCTATCAGGAGCTGCAGAAGGTCCGGAAACCATTCTGCGTGATGTCATAGCAGAGCTATGAATGTCATGAATAGGTTGTTGGATGCTCTGGTCTTGTTGAGCACCCTTCTCATCAGACAGAATGGGGGGAAAAGGCGTACACATCGATGTTGTCCCACCACTGTTGAAATGCATCTTGCCAGAGAGCCTGAGGATCGGGACTAGGTCTGGTAACTGCTTGGACCTCGTACATACCAACTCCCTGGCTTTATAACAAGTAAGGTTAGTTTTCCAGTTGGGACATCTGATCATGCCTTGATTTAATTAGTAGTGAAAACTGAGCAGCCTATCCCTGATGTATCATACTCATGTAAGATTCATATGAAATCTCAAGCAGACTGGAATGGGATTTTGAGTGATCTTTTGGACTTGAATTGGTCACAATTGTATAGTAGTGTTGATCCTGTTGTCCCTTTGAATGAGAATCTAGTCAACATAATTGATAGGCGTATCACTTCTCATGTGTTTAGGTACCGAGTGAAAGATAAACCATGGTTCAGTGATGATTGTAGCCATGCTTATTTGGAGAAGCAGGAGGCCTATCATCTTTCGAAGGGTAATAGACCAGATTTGACCTGGAATAACTATACTCAGCTTCGAGATTTTGCTCAGAGAGTTTATGCTTCAACTGAAAAGGAATACAATTTAACCATAAAAGAAACCCTTTCTGGTACAACCCAGGAACATAGGTGGTGGACTACCCTTAAATCTGAACTCTTTGGTGTAGATGCAACAGATGCGACAGTTATTCCTTTACTTAAACCAGATGGCTCAGTCACTCACTGTCCAAAGGAAAAGGCAACCCTTTTAGCTGACGAGTTTGACAGTAAGCAGAGTAATGAGAAACTTGATCTTCCTCATTCCTGTTTTCCTGAGGCTAAACCAACTGGTTTAGCTTTTTAATCTCAAGAAATTAAAAGCTCTCTTGATGGACCTTGATGCTTATGGAGGTGTAGACCCAAATGGGATTTTTCCTTTATTTTTTATAATGACTACGAATTTCTTAGCTCCAAAGTTATCTGTTATTTTGCGCAAGTCAGCAAGAAGAGTGGCTTTTAGTACTTGCTGGAGAATTGGTAATGTTACTCAACTTTGTACAGGCGTTTGTGGTAGCTCGAGTCCAACTGATTACTGCCTAATTTCCATAAATCCCATATCTAAAGTTTTTAAACATCTTAGTAGGTTTGCTGTGCTGAAGGTAATCATCTGTTCCCTAGATTGCAATTTGGTTTTCGTAAAGGCCTTGGAACATGTGATGCCCTTATTACAATCTCCAATGCTGTACAGAAATCCCTCGATTGTGGTCAGGAAGTTTGTATGATTGGCCTTGATTTTAGTGCTGCCTTTAAAGGTTTAACGGTCGCTCATGAATGGCAGAGACAAGGGACAGTAACACTGCCCTAGCAAGCAGGACAATGCCCTAGAGACTGACCATATATTATATAATCAGCACCCAAGCCTCCTCTCCACCCAAGCTAGGACCAGGAAGGGCCAGGCAGTGGCTACTGATGACTCGGCAGATAGACCTATAGGTTCCTCCAAACTCCCCAACCTTAGCTCACAAGGATGGTAAGGTTGCATACACTAATGACACTAACGAGTCGGAGCGGGACCCTAACCCCCGACTGGCAAACACCAGGCAGAGACATTACCAATCAGGCCAAAATCATGAGGCCCTTGTTTTCAAACTCAAACAGTTGGGAGTCTCTATGAGTGGCATCTCTCGCAAACGAGAAGTGATCACCTGCAAGAGAGACTTGCCTTGGACTTTGCTCCGCCCCCGATGGAAGAGTCGGCTCAGCATGGGGGGAGCATAGTTTTTGGCGAAGAAATGCAACAGACAATGAGATGTAGCTGTCAGCAATTCTCCCCCACAGACAGGAAGGTTGCTAGACAGAAAAGATGAAGGGATATTCTCTCTCGGAAGGGAGGACAACCCAACACCTGGGAAGAATAACTCTTCCTTGGAAGAGACAGTAGTCCACGCCTGGAGGAGGACCTCTGAGCAGCACTCTTTGCTTCCCATTAAGAAGCATTGTTCAAGTTGAAGGTCTGCATCGAGCATCACCAAAGAAAAACTAGCCGGAGCTAATTCCTTGAGGTTAGCGGGCTGATCAGAAGCCACCACAGGCACAGAAAAAAAGGAAAGTGACGGTGCAGTGATAGCAGATTCCACAGGAACGAGCAGCTCTGCTCTTCTACGTCAGATACCTTGGCCAAACAAAGTAGTACAGCAACGGTAACCGAGGAAAACTGAAAACAAATTATGCAAGAAAAAACTCCCTCGGAAGGAGCACCTAAACCGCGGACGGGAGGTGTCCTCCAAGAGAATAGACACAAATTAAAGACTGCTCATTCCCTTTCCCAACCGAATAGACGGGATGAGACCAGTAGCGTAAAAAACTGTAACAATAAGTATTAAGCTTAATTAATTCAGCTGACAAAATAAATTACTCAGCAGATCCCCTCAACCCTCCTGCGAGGAGGAGGTTACCCCGAGAGGGAGCTGACAAGCTAAGGTCTTGCGTACCCTCCGCCGGCAAGCGGAGTCGAAGCTGAAAAGTTAAATTACAATCACTTATCATTTCACTTAATTAAAGAAGAAAACCATTCAGAAGCACAACCTAACCCGCAAATGGGAAAGGTGTACCCCCCCCAGCAGAGTATCGCCGGCAGCGATGTCATTGAGAAAGAACAAGACCGAAGTCAAGCTCTGTGAAGGCAGCAAGAAGATTCCCTCTAAGAACATGTATAGGGGAGGGTAATGAAAACAGCCGAACAGAGGAGAATCCAAAGGATGATGACTCCCCTGCGGCGGCAGCCGAGAAACTCGGAAGGCCACCCAACTACAGGATGGCCATTGTCCAAGGGGGAAGGTCGTAAGGGACGGTAGTTACTACTCCCCAACCCTCCGCTAACAAGCGGTATGGGTGGTTAACCCTCACTAAAAGTCTAATGGTTTGTCTTTAAGCTTTGCCGAAAGTAATACCCCTATAAATAGCATTGGTTTGTATTCCAGTTACGGAACACATTGCAAAATAAAGGCAAACCAAGGAATGCAAATGCCCTGGTTGTTAATAGATATTATTTTCTCTTTATAGAGATAAGGTATGGAACTTTCCTGCTTACTCCAAATAAAAAGTAAAAATTCTTCTACCGAGATTGGTAAAGGTTAGTTGCCTGTTTGCAACTAACGTAATTGATATAGACAGTACTATTGTACTTCAAAATTAATTAATTAGTAAATCAATGCACCTTTGACATACAGGTATCAGCTTAATCCTTGTGTTGTTATGTACCCTCGCATAACATATTCTACCTGATTTCATACAGGCAGATTTTATGGAATGACTTTTACATATAGGATACCGTTAATACTTTAGTTCAGGCTTTTACTTTATGGCCTTGTTAATTATCCAACTTCATTCCTTAATTGAATCTAATCCCAGAAAATCTGGTAAGATTTAGATGTAAATATTTCTTGATGCATCACTGGTGTAACTAATGAGTTAGGACTTTCCAATACCTAGACAGAAATAACGACGACGTTCTTCTAAGTAGCTTATTGAAAAAGGAATGTTAACAAACATCTATTCCATGTTTGAAAACTAGTCTTTGCCCATTTATTTAATTCACCCTATTTCTAAATCAACATTATTATTATCATTATTAAATGCTAAGCTGCAACCCTAGTTGGAAAAGCAGGATGCTTTAAGCCCAGAGGCCCCAGCAGGGAAAATAGCCCAGTGAGGAAAGGAAATAAGGAAAAATAAAATATATTAAGAATAATAACATTAAAATAAATATTTCCTATATAAACTATAAAAACTTTAACAAAACAAGAGGAAGAGAAACTAAACAGAACACCATGCCCGAGTGTACCCTCAAGCAAGAGAACTCTAAACCAAGACAGTGGAAGACCATGGTACAGAGGCTATGGCACTACCCAAGACTAGAGAACAATGGTTTGATTTTGGAGTGTCCTTCTAAGGTATTGTACTGTGGTTTGCTTGCTGTTTAGCCTACCTTCATAGAGACAAATTATCATTCAATCAAGAATCTCATTGATATGAAAACCATTTAAAAACTAAAAAGGACAAACAGAATTCACTAAAGATTCACATCTAAATCCCCAAA
Source organism: Palaemon carinicauda (assembly GCF_036898095.1). NCBI lineage: Eukaryota > Metazoa > Arthropoda > Malacostraca > Decapoda > Palaemonidae > Palaemon > Palaemon carinicauda. The sequence continues at coordinate 12,531,121 of NC_090763.1, forward strand.
ATTGGCTATCCCATGTTATCAATAGTAAAAGCAACTGTGACAATAAAAAATGTTATTTTCCTTAGTAAAATAAATTTTTGAATATACTTACCCGGTGATCATGTAGCTGCAGCTTTGCTGCCCGACAGAAAAAACCTACGGGCGGGATACGCCAGCGATCGCTATACAGGTGGGGGTGTACAACAACAGCGCCATCTGTCGAGTAGGTACTCAGGTACTTCTTGTCAACAAGAACCAATTTTCTCCTCGGTCCACTGGGTCTCTATGGGGAGGAAGGGAGGGTCCTTTAATTCATGATCACCGGGTAAGTATATTCAAAAATTTATTTTACTAAGGAAAATAACATTTTTCAATATTAATCTTACCCGGTGATCATGTAGCTGATTCACACCCAGGGGGGTGGGTGGAGACCAGCATACATGTTAACAAAAGAAGCTAAGTATCCCGTATTTCATTTTAGCAGTTATTCAAAATAACAAACATAAAATTAATAAGTACCTGGTAAGGAAGTCGACTTGAACAATTACTCTGCCTTTTTAAGTACGTCTTCCTTACTGAGCCTAGCGATCCTCTTAGGATGCTGAGCGACTCCTAGGTGCTGAAGTATGAAGGGCTGCAACCCATACTAAAGGACCTCATCACAACCTCTAATCTCGGCGCTTCTCAAGAAAGAATTTGACCACCCGCCAAATCAACCAGGATGCGAAAGGCTTCTTAGCCTTCCGTACAACCCAAAAACAACAATAAAAAGCATTTCAAGAGAAAGATTAAAAAAGGTTATGGGATTATTGGAATGTAGTGGTTGAGCCCTCACCTACTACTGCACTCGCTGCTACGAATGGTCCCAGGGTGTAGCAGTTCTCGTAAAGAGACTGGACATCTTTAAGGTAAAATGATGCGAACACTGACTTGCTTCTCCAATAGGTTGCATCCATTACACTCTGCAGAGATCTGTTTTGTTTGAAGGCCACTGAAGTAGCGACAGCTCTAACTTCATGTGTCCTTACCTTCAGCAAAGCATGGTCTTCCTCATTCAGATGAGAATGGGCTTCTCTAATCAAAAGTCTGATGTAATAAGAGACTGCGTTCTTCGACATCGGTAAAGCAGGTTTCTTAATAGAACACCATAAAGCTTCTGATTGTCCTCGTAATGGCTTCGTACGTCTTAAATAGTACTTAAGAGCTCTTACTGGGCATAGTACTCTCTCTTGTTCGTTTCCAACCAAACTGGACAGACTTGGAATCTCGAACGATTTGGGCCAAGGACGAGAAGGGAGCTCGTTTTTAGCTAAAAAACCAAGCTGTAAGGAACATGTAGCCGTTTCAGATGTAAATCCTATGTTCCTGCTGAAGGGGTGTATCTCACTGACTCTTTTAGCTGTTGCTAAGCAAACGAGGAAAAGAGTCTTCAAAGTGAGATCTTTAAAAGAGGCTGATTGAAGCAGTTCGAACCTTGCTGACATCAGGAACCTTAAAACCACGTCTAAGTTCCAACCTGGTGTGGCTAACCGACGCTCCTTTGAGGTCTCAAAAGACTTAAGGAGATCCTGTAGATCTTTGTTGGTGGAAAGATCTAAGCCTCTGTGGCGGAAGACTGCTGCCAACATGCTTCTGTAACCTTTGATCGTAGGAGCTGATAGGGATCTTACATTCCTTAGGTGTAAAAGGAAGTCAGCTATCTGCGTTACAGAGGTACTGGTTGAGGATACTGAATTCGCCTTGCACCAGCTTCGGAAGACTTCCCATTTTGACTGGTAGACCTTGAGAGTGGATGTCCTCCTTGCTCTGGCAATCGCTCTGGCTGCCTCCTTCGAAAAGCCTCTAGCTCTTGAGAGTCTTTGGATAGTCTGAAGGCAGTCAGACGAAGAGCGTGGAGGCTTGGGTGTACCTTCTTTACGTGCGGCTGACGCAGAAGGTCCACTCTTAGAGGAAGAGTCCTGGGAACGTCTACTAGCCATTGCAGTACCTCGGTGAACCATTCTCTCGCGGGCCAGAGGGGAGCAACCAACGTCAACCTTGTCCCTTCGTGAGAGGCGAACTTCTGCAGTACCTTGTTGACAATCTTGAACGGGGGGAACGCATAAAGGTCTAGATGGGACCAATCCAGAAGAAAGGCATCTACGTGAACTGCTGCTGGGTCCGGAATCGGTGAGCAATAATTTGGGAGCCTCTTGGTCATCGAGGTAGCGAACAGATCTATGGTGGGCTGACCCCACAGGGCCCATAGTCTGTTGCAAACATTCTTGTGAAGGGTCCATTCTGTAGGGATGATCTGACCCTTCCGGCTGAGGCGGTCTGCCATGACGTTCATGTCGCCTTGAATGAACCTCGTTACAAGCGATATCTTTCGATCTCTTGACCAGGTGAGGAGGTCCCTTGCGATCTCGAACAACGTCCTCGAATGAGTCCCTCCTTGCTTGGAGATGTACGCCAAGGCTGTAGTGTTGTCGGAGTTCACCTCCACCACCTTGCCAAGGAGGAGGGACTTGGAGCTTCTCAAGGCCAGATGAACTGCCAGTAGCTCCTTGCAGTTGAAGTGAAGTGCTCTTTAATCCGGATTCCACGTGCCCGAGCATTCCCGACCGTCCAGTGTCGCACCCCAGCCCGTGTCCGATGCGTCCGAGAAGAGAAGGTGGTCGGGGGTCTGAACAGCCAGTGGTAGACCTTCCTTGAGAAGAATGTTGTTCTTCCACCAAGTCAGTGCAGACTTCATCTCTTCGGATATAGGAACTGAGACCGCTTCTAGCGTCATGTCCTTTCTCCAGTGAGCAGCTAGGTGATACTGAAGGGGTCGGAGGTGGAGTCTCCCTAACGCGATGAACTGGTCCAGCGATGAAAGCGTCCCTATTAGACTCATCCACTGTCTGACTGAACATCGGTTCCTTCTCAGCATGCTCTGGATGCATTCTTGGGCTTGACTGATTCTGGGGGCCGACGGAAAAGCCCGAAAAGCTTGACTCTGAATCTCCATACCTAGATAGACTATAGTTTGGGATGGGACGAGTTGGGACTTTTCTATATTGACCAGGAGACCCAATTCCTTGGTCAGATCCATAGTCCATTTGAGATTCTCCAGACAGCGACGACTTGACGCAGCTCTTAAAAGCCAGTCGTCCAAATAGAGGGAGGCTCTGATGTCTGCTAAATGCAGGAATTCGGCAATATTCCTCATCAGCTTGGTAAACACTAGAGGTGCCGTGCTTAGGCCAAAGCACAGGGCTTGGAACTGGTAAACCACCTTCCCAAAGACGAACCTTAGGAAAGGTTGGGAATCTGGGTGGATGGGGACGTGAAAGTACGCGTCCTTTAGGTCTAACGAGACCATCCAGTCTTCCTTCCTGACCGATGCTAGCACCGACTTCGTCGTCTCCATGGTGAACGTCTGCTTGGTGACAAAGACATTTAGAGCACTGACGTCCAGCACCGGTCTCCACCCTCCTGTCTTCTTCGCTACTAAGAAGAGACGGTTGTAGAAGCCCGGGGATTGATGGTCCCGGACTATGACTACCGCTCCCTTTTGTAGCAAGAGAGACACCTCTTGCTGTAAAGCTAGCCTCTTGTCCTCCTCTCTGTACCTGGGAGAGAGGTCGATGGGAGTTGTTGCTAGAGGGGGCTTGCGCAAGAATGGAATCCTGTACCCCTCCCTGAGTAACTTCACAGACTGTGCGTCTGCACCCCTGTTCCCCCAGGCCTGCCAGTAGTTCTTGAGCCTGGCTCCCACTGCTGTCTGGAGAAGATGGCAGTCAGACTCTGCCTTTTGAGGACTTGGAACCCTTCTTCTTTTTGCCACGTTGACTATCGGCACGGGTACCTCCTCTGCTGGAGGTTCTGCCACGAAAGGGCGGAATGAACCTAGACGCTGGTGTGTCCATCCTAGGTCTAGGCACGGAAGGTAAAGCTGTGACTTTACGTGCGGATGACGCCACCAGGTCATGGGTGTCTTTCTGGATCAACGAGGCGGCAATCCCCTTGATCAGCTCTTCAGGAAAGAGACACTTGGATAGCGGAGCAAACATCAGCTCTGACTTCTGACATGGTGTGATCCCCGCCGACAAGAAGGAGCAAAGGTGATCTCGCTTCTTAAGAACTCCAGACACGAAAGAAGCCGCAAGCTCGCCAGATCCATCCCGAATGGCTTTGTCCATGCATGACATGATGAGCATGGCAGAGTCCTTATCCGAAGGGGAGGTCTTTCTGCTCAACGCTCCCAAACACCAGTCCAGGAAGTTGAAGATCTCAAACGCACGGAAAACTCCCTTTAAAAGATGGTCCATGTCCGAAAAGGTCCAGCAAATCTTGGAGCGTCTCATAGCCAGTCTGCGGGGAGAGTCTACCAGACTTGAGAAGTCGCCCTGGGCAGAGGCAGGAACTCCCAAGCCGAGATCTTCTCCCGTGGCATACCAGACGCTAGATTTGGAAGCAAGCTTGGTGGGGGGAAAGATGAAGGACGTCTTCCCAAGTTGCTTCTTGGCCTGCAACCACTCTCCCAGTACCCTTAAAGCTCTCTTGGATGAGCGCGCGAGTACGAGCTTCGTAAAGGCAAGCGCTGCTGACTGCATGCCTAAAGCGAACTCAGAGGGAGGTGAGCGTGGGGCTGCAGACACAAACTAGTCCGGATACAACTCCCTAAACAGAGCAAGGACTTTCCTAAAGTCTAAGGAGGGAGGCGTAGTCTTGGGTTCATCTATGTCGGAGTGTTGATCGTCCAAATGAGCAGCTTCGTCGTCATCAGAGATTCCTTCATCCGAATGCTGAGGAGGAAGCGGCAAAGGAGGAGAAGAAAGCTGAACGGCTGAATCCGGCAGCACGGGTGCATGCGTAGCTGCACTGGATCCAACATCATGCCGCTGCTGGTCAGTCTGAGAGCTGGCAACAACAAAAGCGGAGTGGTGGTGCGTGGTGGGGACTGCCGTGGGTTGCGGAGACTGCCGCATTGCGTCAAAACACGGCAGCTTGACAGCACCTTCCCACTGCTGATGCGGTAGCTCAAGCATGTCAACGGAGGGTGCCGCACGTCGGCTAACGTCAACATGCGTCTGGCAGGGTCGACTGCGCATCGGTGGTGGAGCTCTCACAGCCGGAGAGTGGGAGCAGGCAGCCGCAGTGTCAGCTGAGCGCACAACCGTGGCAGGTTGTGGGTTAACGGGTGCAGCGTCAACCTTCTCAGCACGATACTCCTGCATGAAGGAAGCTAGCTGAGTCTGCATAGACTGCAGCAAAGACCACTTAGGGTCTACAGCGGTTGGTGCAGCAACAGACGGAGTGATTGCCTGCTGCGGAACCACTCTACCTCTCTTGGGAGGTGTGCAGTCTTCGGAAGACTGCGGCGAGTCCGAACTGACCCAGTGGCTACACCTGGGCCGTTGGACTCGCTCGGAAGGGACCTTGCGCTTGAGAGGTCGTGAGACCTTGGTCCAGCGTTTCTGACGAGAAACTTCTTCCGCAGACGAGGAATGAATGGGCTCACTCGTCTGTTTGTGGGTGGGACGATCTCTGCAAGATACGTCCGCAACCACTGAGGGTACATCTGTACGCTGATCAAGGCCTGTCGAACCCTTTGGTCCTTCGACATTGCTTCTCCCCTGGGCTTGGGAGCTTGCAAGAGGTCCCGGACTGGGAGGACGACTGGCACGAACAGATGCACCCTCATGCGTAACACTGACACTTTTCACAGCACTTGCACTCACTACACTTCCCACTGCACTTTTCTCCTTCAACTCTTTGACGTCGGCTAAGAGTTGATTGCGGTCATTCGCTAATGACTCAACTCTGTCACCAAGAGCCTGAATGGCACGCATCATGTCCGCCATCGAGGGTTGCTGAGAGCTAGTAGAAGGGTCGGGTGTAACCACTACAGGGGAAGGAATAGGTTGAGGGGCATGGGGAGAGGAAAAATCAAAAGAGCGAGACGAACTCCTCCTGATCGTATCCTTCTCTAGCCTACGTGCATTCTTAAGGAATTCTTGAAAATCGAATTCCGAAAGCCCAGCGCATTCCTCACATCGATCTTCCAATTGACAGGCTTTACCCCTACAATTGGAACAAACGGTGTGAGGATCGATAGAGGCCTTCGGAAGACGCCTAGAACAGTCCCTAGCGCTACACTGCCTGTACTTGGGGACTTGAGTAGGGTCAGACATCTTGAATTAGTCAAAGGGGGAAATCCATAATCTATCCAAGTCGTCAACAAATAATCCAAAATCTAATCAATAAAGCTTGATAAGGTATTGATGATAACTCCTGTACAGCGAAAGCTAATAACTAGAGAGAATACATCACCAAATAGCGTGAAAATCAACTCCAGAAACAACAGCGTATCAAGTAGGTCTTGCCGGTGGCACGACAGAGAGAAAATTGGTTCTTGTTGACAAGAAGTACCTGAGTACCTACTCGACAGATGGCGCTGTTGTTGTACACCCCCACCTGTATAGCGATCGCTGGCGTATCCCGCCCGTAGGTTTTTTCTGTCGGGCAGCAGAGCTGCAGCTACATGATCACCGGGTAAGATTAATATTGAAAATATGCAAGCACTCTAGTTTTCACTTAGGTAACATTTTCAAAGAAAACTGGTGTTTTTCTATAAGAAAAAGTTTTTAGTAAAGTTTTTCCGTCCATAACTATAATAAAACCCTCACTTACTCTCACCTTAGCCTGGACAACCATAGCTTATTGCAACACCATCCATTTGGTATGGAGTGAATGTAAAAACTTTAAGATATTGAAATGGATACCATGAGGCGGCAGCTATTTTTCGCTATAGAAATAATATAAGGGAAATATTAGGTGCAACTAAAAGTACAACAATTACTGTACTACACCAACGGGCATCTTTTATGAACACAAATTTAATTAATGGGAAGCTCCAGTACATAAACAGTACCTTAATTAGAAAAAAAGGAAGGTTGAAAATTATAACTTTGAGTATACAGTAAAACAAAAAGGAAAATGGTGGCAACAACCAACAATGTATTTACGGAGCTAAACCTGTTTAAAAAATCATAAGATAAAATGACAAAAGATAGAACTATTCTTAGTTCCTGAATGCACAAAAGTAGAACACACCTTAGCTGGGAATAGCTAACCTTTGAGAAACTAACCTAATCTTGATGTATGCTAGGTTATACCTTACATAATTCATGGTTTTACTTTACTATAGCACAATATTCCTCCCAAGTCTTTACCAACATAATTGAATATACCCCTACTAAAACACTAGTTTGAACCCCATATCCTAAATTGCCTTGCCAAGGTAGACTGTTGCTTTAAATTTGTGTATAATTTGACATAAAAATTTTGACAGAAAGCATGACCTGTCTGAGTAATTAATGACGGCTATGAACACATCAATGGCCAAAGACACTAGGTCAATGTTTACTGTTGCAGTCCCTTCTTGATTTGTAGTATCAAGGGTAATTATTGGAACCTAGATACATGTCTACTGTAGGCTCTAGAGCCTTTAAATATGCAGCCCCAAGACTATATAATAACCTCCCAATAGACATCCGAAAGACTTAAGATATCAAGACTTTGAAGAGGAAACTGAAGACTTCCTTGTTCTCTAAGTGCCTTGATAATGTGGATTTGACAATAAATGAGCTATATGGGTGTGAAATGCCAAGTGACTTGGAATGAACATGATAAGATCACTGTGAAAGCCTGTAGAGTAGGGTTCCCCTGCTGTATAGGGCCAGAAAAAACAGCCCTTAATGTAAGCAATCTGAAAAAAAATCATGGACAATGGTAGCCTCATAATAAAGGCAATTACTAACTCTTACAGTCATGGCTACACCAAAATGGAAATGCAATATAACCAGGTATAATTGATGACCAGAAAGTGAGACAAAGACATACTGAATCTACTTCAGCAAAGACGAGTCTATTAAGTAGTCTGCACACGTCAGTATCTTGTAAGCTTGGAAAGGGATCATAGAACCTCTGCGTACCATCTGACGTTCAAATTCAATAATATGACCTTATTGTTAAATAATAAATACAATAGAGCCCACATAGAAGCTACAATTTCTATATATGGGCGTAGATATTAGGTGCTCCTAGCTCCCCGCTATCATCCTATTAAAGACTATCTTTCCACGCTTATACGAGACTTTTAATGAAAGAATCATAAAAATAAACTAATAAACTGTAACCCGGTACACAATTCACACAGCAAACACCAAATCTACAGGGTAAATGCTTCCTTCCAATTCGGAAAAAAAATAAAAATAATGCCTTGCCTATGACAACAGACAAGCAGAATAAACGCAAGTCACATAACGGCTTTCAGGGGCAAATAAAAAGGTTATTAATCCTCGAAAACGCATAGAAAATATCCTTTGTGTATCCCTTCCTCTTCCTGAAATAACGGAAACATAATTAAATGTGGAATTTATGGTTAAATTAAGTGGCACTTACTCTAGCGGAGAATCCTATGGGATGAAGAGGCACCGCTCGATCGGTCAGATCGTCAGTCGTCAGACGATGTTTTGTTGTATAGACGACTGAATCTGGGTCCTTTCTGGAAGCAGACTATAGATTCCTGAACTTGGCCCCCTTTATGAAATCTGCTGTTGTTGTTATTATTATTATTATTATTATTATTATTATTATTATTAGCTAAGCTAAAACCCTCGTTGGAAAAGCAGGATGCTGTAAGTCCAAGGACATAAACAGGGAAAAATGGTCTAGCGAGGAAAGAAAGGATTTGTTATTATTATTATTATTATCATTATTATTATTATTATTATTATTATTATTATTATTATTATTATTATTATTATTATTATTATCTAAGCTAAACCCCTCGTTGGAAAAGCAGGATGCTATAAGCCCAAGGGCATCAACAGAGGAAAAAAGTCCAGTGAGGAAAAGAAAGGATTTGTTATTATTATTATCATTATTATTATTATTATTATTATTATTATTATTATTAGCAAAACCAAAACCCTCGTTGGTAAAGCGGGATGCTAAAAGACCAAGGGCATCAACAAGGGAAAATGGTCCAGTGAGGAAAGGAAAGGATTTGTTGTTGTTATTATTATTATTATTATTATTAGCCAAGCTAAATTCCTAGTTGGAAAAGCAGGATGCTATAAGGCCAGGGACTCCAACAGAATAAATAACCAGTGAGGTAAGGAAATTAAATAAACTGTATGAGAAGTAATGAACATTTAAAATAAAACATTTAAGCTGGCAATTCAAAGTTACAGAGTACAAGGTATTGAATAGTGGACTGCGGATGTATTTAGTAATTTCCTGTCGGAATTTTATCCATATCAGGTGTTTTAAAAGGTATCGAATTGAGATCTAACATTTCACACAACTGAAATTTTAAAACCTGAATCATTTCTGTTCTTATTCCTGGTGAATAACGATGCATGTTCGACGTATGACGTGAATTTTACAATTAACAGTTTACCCTGTATGGTTATGCAAATAAAGTTTATTAAATAGCGTCATATTCATGCGCATTCAGCAGTGCAAGTGGGACCTGATAATCATTCTATATACACAGAAGATATGCTTGCATAATACATGGACTTCCTTGCCAACACAAACCAAGTCAGAGGTCATACGTTATTCAAGCAAAGAAACAATAAACAACCAAACTGGATTGAGCAGGACTTGTGAATTTCTTCCTAGTTGATGCGTTGCTTCATCGAAATGAATGACCCCATTCATGTTCTACTCGTGTTCGAAGTTTCTATTCTCACAGTGCAGTGTGCACGGATGAACAGACAAGTGTGTGAACGTTTTAATTGTTTGTTTCAATCTTACGTCATTATTATAATTTGCGTTGTTTTGTTCCTTTTATTTGATATTTTACTCTTCGTTTTTTTTCACTCGACTTTGTTTTTATCTATTTATTTATTTTTTTCTTTTTTAGTCCTTATGTTATTATAGCATCTTTGCTTTCTCAACTAGGTTCACAGATTAGTTTCTAATGATAATTTACGTTAAAAAGAACATGAGTCTAACATTCATGACTACCCAAAAATGTTGCGATAATAAATTTTTTAAGAGTGTACAAGTTAACTTTAAAAAACGGTTAGCTTAAACTTATGTTTTCGCCCTTTCACATTTTAAGACTGATCTTCTAATCCTTTCTTAGTCAACTAAAGAAATGATGTCATTTGCCTGACTGAACCACCCAACTAACATGACAAGGGTGCTGTAAATTATAGGGAAAAATATGTGGATGCTTTATGATTTAAGTAAACATATAATGCTAGGTTCTATATTACCAGGAGGCCTGGTTATTCCTTTGTCCCTTTTGGTTGAACAGAGCACTGAGACTCAATCTTACTCTTGATGTTTTCTGGTCACATGAAATTATTATTATTATTATTATTATTATTATTATTATTATTATTATTACTTGCTAAGCTACAACCCTAGTTGGAAAAGCAGGATGCTATAAGGCCAGGGACTCCAACAGAAAAAATAGCCCAGTGAGGAAAGCAAATAAGAAAAAATAAAATATTTAAAGGACAATAACAACATTAAAATATAAAGACAAACCATAAAACTTTAACTCAACAAGAGGCAGAGAAATAAGATAGAATAGTGTGCCCGAGTGTACCCTCAAGCAAGAGAACTCCTAACTCAAGACAGTGGAATAAAATGGCACAGAGGATATGGCGCTACCCAAGACTAGATAACAATAGATGGATTTCGGAGTGTCCCAAGAGAGTGAAATAAAATGGCACAGAGGATATGGCGCTACCCAAGACTAGAGAACAATAGTTGGATTTTGGAGTGTCCTGGAAGAGCTGCTTACCATAGCCAAAGAGTCTCTTCTACCCATTCTAACAGGAAAATGACCACTGAAAAATTACATTGCAGTAGTTTACCCCTTGAGAGAAGAATTGTTTGGTAATCTCAGTGTTGTCAGATGTATGAGGACAGAGGAGAATCTGTAAAGAATATGTCAGACTATTCGGTGTATGTGTAGGCAAAGGGAAAATGAACCATAACCAAAGAGAAGGATCCAATGTAGTACTGTCTGGCAAGTCAAAGGACCCCATAACTCTAGCGGTGTATCTACCTAGAGTCCTAGACCTTGATGTTTATGGAGGTGTAGACCCATAATGGTATTTTTCCTTTGTTTCTTATAAATGCAACTGATTTCCTAACTCCCAAGTTGTCTTAGTTGGATAATTAGTAATATTACTCCATTGAGTAAATATGTTTGAAAAGAAACGGACTTGGCAAAGGTAAAACAAATTGTGAAGTATTCATCTCTAAGGATATAAAAAATATATGATGGGCATGTGTCCTAAGCATTACTTCCAAAATATGCAGGTAAACTTAACCCATGTAATGTCAGGTCTGGTGAAATCAAACTTAGCTCTAGTTCTGGTGATTACTGACTATTTTTTACATATTCTCCTATGACCTCACACACCTGACAACACTGAGATTACCTAAGAATTATTCTCTCAAGGGGTTAACTACTGCACTGTAATTTTTCAGTAGATACTTTCCTCTTGGTAAGGGTAGAAGAGACTCTTTAGCTTCTTTAGCTATGGTAAGTAGCTCTTCTAGGAGGACACTCAAAAACCAAACCATTGTTCTCTAGTCTTGGGTAGTGCCATATCCTTTGTACCATGACCTTCCACTGTCTTGGGTTAGAGTTCCCTTGCTTGAGGGTACGCTCGGGCACGCGGTTCTGTCTTGTTTCTCTTCTTGTCGTTTTGTTAAAGATTTTGTAGTTTATATATGAAATATTTACTTAAATGTTGTTAATGTTCTTAAAATATTTATAATTTTAATTGTTAATTCTCTTATTTCCTTGTTTCCTTTCCTCACTGGGCTATTTTCCCTGTTGGAGCCCCTGGGCTTATAGCATTCTGCTTTTCCAACCAGGGTTGTAGCTTAGTAAGTAAGTAATAATAATAATAATAATAATAATAATAATAATAATAATAATAATAATAATAGTTTTCATATCTCCCATATTATCTATAGTTTTTTTTAACGCATTTTGGTAAAAAGTTGGAAAAGATTTGCTGAAGGCAATCATATGTTTCATAATTTGCAGGTCAGTTTTCGCAAGGGCGCTCGAGCTTGTGAAGCTTTTATAACATTCAATGTGGTCTAGAAATCCCTGGATTATGTTCAGAAAGTTCATATGATTGGTTTTGATTTCAGTTTGTCTTTGTCTGTGTTAATCATGAGGCCATTGTTTTCTTGGTAAGAGTAGAAGACACTCTAGCTTTAGTAAGCAGCTCTTCTAGGAGAAGGACACTCCGAAATTTCTTGGTAAGGGTAGAAGAGAGACTTTAGCTATGGTAAGCAGCTCTTCTGGGAGAAGGACACTCCGAAATCAAACCATTGTTCTCGAGTCGCGGGTAGTGCCATGACCTTTGTGCCATGGTCTTCCACTGTATTGGGTTAGAGTTTCTTGCTTGAGTGTACACTCTGGCACACTATTCTATCTTATTTCTCTTCCTTTTTATGTTAAAGTTTTTATAGTTTATATATGAAATATCTATTTTAATGTTGTTACGGTTCTCAGAATATTTATTTATTCCTTTTTGAGCCCATGGGCTTATAGCATCCTGCTTTTCCAATTAGGGTTGTACCTTAGCAAGTAGTAGTAATAATAATAATAATAATAATAATAATAATAATAATAATAATAACTAAAGCAGATGAGTCTTTTCTCCGGATCGTTATTGAATATTTAAGTAATAACTTGCAAAGAGTAAGCCTAGTTGTTTGATGGGTACCTTAGACAGTTAACATAAAACTGTAATATCTTGTGCTCCGTAAGATAGTATTCATGGTTCATTACATTTCATCTATTGGCATGATATGGGGTTTGGCCTAGAAAACAATCTAGTTTATGCAGATGATGCTACTCTCTTTACATCAATTCAATCGCCTGAATGCAAACCTGTGGTTGGTGAATCGTTCAGTAAAGCTGTGGCTAAATTTATTGCAAGGTCAAGGACAGCGGCTCCTTTGGTATACAATTCATCTAGAATTCTAGAATTGCAAATTTACTCTCTAAAGAAGCAAGTTCAGCCTGATTCTTTTTAAATTGCACCTGGCTCATTGAAAGTTTTATAATTTTAAAAGATTTTTTTGGTGGCCAGTCTATCCTGAGGAAATGTTTTGATTATAAAGCAAGTAGTAGGTTTAACCGAGGTACCAGTCACCCGTTGAGATACTGCAACTAGAGAGTTGATGGATCCTTTGATTGGCCAAACAGTACTACATTAATCCCTCTCTCTAGTTACGGCTCATTTCTCTTTGCCTACACATATGCCGAATATCCTGGCCTATTCGTTACACTTCTCTGTCGTCATACACCTGACAACACTGAGATTACCAAACAATTCTTCTTCGCTCAAGGGGTTAACTACTGCAATGTAATTGTTCAGTGGCTACTCTCCTCTTTGTAGGGGTAGAAGAGACTTTAGCTATGCTAATCAGCTCTTCTAGGAGAAGGACACTCCAAAATCAAACCATTGTTCTCTAGTCTTGGGTAGTGTCATAGCCTATGTACCATGGTCTTCCACTTTCTTTGGGTACACCTGGGCATGCTATTATTATTATTATTACTTGATAAGCTACAACCCTAATTGGAGAGGCAGGTTTCTATAAGCCCAGGGGCCCCCAACAGAGAAAATAGCCCAGTGAGGAAAGGAAACAAGGAAAAATAAAATATTTTAAGAACATTAACAACATTAAAATGAATATTTCCTATATAAACTATAAAAACTTTAACAAAACAGGAGGAAGAGAAATTAGATAGAATAGTGTGCCCGAGTGTACCCTCAAGCAAGAGAACTCTTACCAAGAGGAAAGTGGCCACTGAACAATTACAGTGCAATAGTTAACCACTTGCGCGAGGAAGAGTTGTTTGGTAATCTCAGTGTTGTCAGGTCTATGAGGACAGAGGAGAACCTGTAAAGAATAGGCCAGACTATTCATTGTATGTGTAGGTAAAAGGAAAGTGAACCGTGACCATAGAGAAGGATCCAAAGCAGTACTGTCTGGCCAGTCAAAAGACCCCATAACTCTCTAGATTTATTATTTATATTGTAGGAGGGAATTTATGACTATGAAATTTCTTCAGATTATTGTGTCGATTAGCACTTCCTGGTTCCTGGTTTCTAATTGCTCACTCTGCAAAATAAGTTTGGGGGCACTCTATCGTCTTATAGAAAGGCGCAAAGCTTCTAAGCTTATTATTATTATTATTACTTGCTAAGCTACAACCCTAGTTGGAAAAGCAAGATGCTATATGCCCAGGGGCTCCAACAGGGAAAATAGTCCAGTGAGGAAAGGAAACAAGGAAAAATAATAGAATTTAAGAGCAACAATATTAAAATAAATATTTCCTATATAAACTATGAAAAGTTTAACAAAACAAGAGGAAGAGAAAGGAGATAGAATAGTGTGCCCGAGTGTACCCTCAAGCAAGAGAACTCCAACCCAAGACAGTGGAAGACCATGGTACAGAGGCTATGGCACTACCCAAGAATAGAGAACAATGGTTTGATTTTGGAGTGTCCTTCTAGAAGAGCTGCTTACCATAGCTAAAGAGTCTCTTCTACCCTTACCAAGAAGAAAGTAGCTACTGGACAATTACAGTGCAGTAGTTATCCACTTGGGTGAAGAAGAATTGTTTGGTAATCTCAGTGTTGTCAGGTGTATGACGACAGAGGAGAATCTGTAAAGAATAAGCCAGACTATTCGGTGCATGAGTAGGCAAAGGGAAAGTGAACCGTAACCAGAGAGAAGGATCCAATGTAGTAGTCTGACCAGTCGAAAGACCTCATAACTCTCTAGATTGATTATTTATAGTGTAGGAGGTAATTTAGGACTGAAATTTCTTCAGATAATTGTGTCGATTAGCACTTCCTGGTTCCTGGTTTCTGCTTGTTATACGCATCACACCTACGTCACGGAGATCCATTGTCCGAATGCCTACTCGGCTCTCGCCAACTTATGCTTGAAAGCCAAGAGTAAGCTCATTAATGAATCACACTTGGCATCGCAGTGTAGTGTCATAAATTAGCAGACTGTGTCAAAGAAGCTGTGCCAAAATGCCCCATTGATCCCGTTGTTTGTATAGAAGATATTTGCGAAAAACAGTATAACACGGGGTCTGAAATGCATAAATCTATTGGAGATTGTTTCACTGCCATACCATGACTCATGTCCATACAGTAATACCGATCTTACTAAACTGATATATAGTCTGATTTTATATGTAATTTCAGGCGATTTGATTTCCAAATTTTACTTAATCTAGCCATTGTCTGATTTGCTTTTTTTCAATCTTTCACTAAACTCTAATTCTAAAGACCCTGTATTGGAGATCATAGTTCCTAAATACTTAAATGATTATACCTCATTAATCCTTTCTCCTTCCAATGATATTTCATCTTCCATTGCATTTTACATTCTCATCATCTCTGTCTTTCTTCTATTTATCTTCAGCCCAACCTCGTGTGATATTTTATGCATTCTGGTAAGCAAGCATTGCAAATCCTGTGGTTTTCTGCTAACAAGGACAGCATCATGAGCATACTCTAAGTCTGCTAAATTTCTATCATTACTTTATTTACTACTTTCATAAAATCAAAAGATAGAAAATTACTATTTTATTGTCGTTACTGTTCTTAAAATATTTTATTTTTCCTTGTTTCCTTTCCTCACTGGGCTATTTACCCTGCTGGAGCCCCTGGGCTTATATCATCATGCTTTTCCAACTAATAATAATAATAATAATAATAATAATAATAATAATAATAATAATAATAACACTGAATTAAGATGTATCATAAATTCTCCGCAGGGAAGATAAAGTTACTTCAGGACATCTTTTGAACTAGGCCTCATGACTCCACGATCCTTGCAAAACTTTTGAAATTCGGGTGGTCTGTAAACAAGTGACTACATTAGTACTACAGTATATTGTTTCCGGAAAATGGCGGTATGGATTTGGTTTTCAATAGATTTTGTTTACGTATTCTGATGTGCAATGTGTCGTGAATTTTATTATGATGGATTAATAATGTTTTCCTGGAGAGATTCAGTGATACAGAGAGAGTTGTATTAATCAAACTGTTTCTGTGCTTTTCATCCTTGGAGGTGAAACAAAGGGAAAAATAAATCGTAATTATAGTGTTAAAGTGTGTAAATCTTAATTATGGTTTATCTATGTTGCCTTGGAATTTATTAGTATTTCAGCCAGTGAATTAATGTTAATTTAAATCTGACTGTTGGTGTAAAAATGAAACTTATGACTTTTTAAAAATCCAGAATTCTAGATTCTGATTCCTGTAGTTCACTCTACAAAAGCTACCAGGAGTATTACAGATGAATGATCTCCGGTTGATTTACTGGTTTGTGATATTTTCAAATTTATCTAAATTTTCATCTCTTGATTATAGTTTTTTCTTGCAATACTCGAGTGGTTTTATAACATAACATTTACCCCGTCATAGCTCTTCCGTGTATCTTCTTGTCTTGCTTGGAAATCTGAATGGCCTTTGTGTACACCAATACGGCTTTGTATATCTTTTTATCATTATTATTATTATTGTCACATTTATTCGTATCTGTGAAATGTCATTTTACTATAAAGGCTTATGTTATGTTATGCACGGCAATTTTAGTGTAGTTTTAGGTAGTCTTTATAGGTGTAAAGTGAAAGAAAATGAACTAGAAGAAAATATTTGTGACGTGCTTATGATTTTAAAACTTTGTAGGTACAAGTACTTTAACTATAATGATTTGTTTAAACTTCATTGTTGTTTGCATCTTATCAGAGCTGGAATTACAATATATTTTAACTTGACATAGGTTTTAGTCTTATTAGGGAATTTAAAAAACCTATGAAGTTCGTATCGTTATAATAAGTTCTTGCTAAACTAGCAATTGTCACATGTCACTACCAGTCAAACTATGTATTAACCTGACGACCTATATATAGGCCTACCTATAAAATAAAATAAACTATAGGTTCCTTATTCTTGTAAAATCTTTACTAAAATCTCCCCATATGTAATTAATTAAAAAAATATAGAATTGAGAGCTAATCATTTCGCTAATGGACTCATTTTTATACTTTTCCCAACGGTCATTTCTACAGGTCATTTAGAAGCAATTATTAACAAAACTTGATGCATAATTCAGTCAAGGTATTAGACAATTCTTTCTTTAATATTTACTATTTAAACTGTCCTGATAATTTCTAAATCATTAACCTATAGTTGACTACCACAAAAAAAATTTCTTGATCATAAGTTTTTAAATGTCTAATTTTCTTCCGTAAATTTAAGTAGAATAAGCTTGAAACTTTAGGCTTGCCATACTTTTCAATTGTCTAATTTCCTTTTGCATGAAAGTTTAGGCTTGCCATAATTTCAAACTTCTAATTTTGGGCAAATTTAAACAGAACTAGCAGTTGAGAAACTCTAGTCATAAGCAACCATCCACTTCACTTCAAATTTATAATTTCCTTCAACAAATTTAATTAACAGAGCAAAATTGAAAGATAGACTTACCATCCACTTTAATTTTTATATTTTTCTGCCAATTTAAACAACCGAACAAGCTTGAGAGAAGGTTTAGGCCTACCATACATAACAAATTTCTAATTTCCTTCTAAGAATTTAATTAACAGAGCAAGAATGTAAGATAGGCTTACCATCCACTTTATTCTTTATTTTTTTTCTGCCAATTCAAACAACCGAACAAGCTTGAGAGAATGATTAGACCAATCATCCATTTCAAATTTCTAATTTCCTTCTACACATTTAGTTAAGAGCAAAATTGAAAGATAGGCTTACCATCCACTTTAAATTTCTATTTTTTTTCTGCCAATTTAAACAACCGAACAAGCTTGAAAGAATTAGGCCTATCATCCATTTCAAATTTCTAATTTCCTTCTACAAATTTAATTAACAGAGCAAAATTGAAAGATAGGCTTACCGTCCACTTTAAATTTCTATTTTTTGGGCTCAAGCCATGACGTCCTGATGGAAGGTTCCTTCAGTAGCTTTCTAGGGTATATTTAACTACAGTGGATATTCCAGAGAATTAAACTAAAGGTTATCACAGAATTCTAACTTCTGGTGCGAGTACCCTAAAGGTTTCCCTCTAGGATATCGTATGTCAACAGGGGACGCATGTATTAACACGCCACATAGCTATCTGCACCCCATATAGAGTTAACACTTCAATATGGAAAGGTGGAGAATAACTGGGGAGCCGTTCCACAGATACACTCATCCGTGGCTGCTTTTGGTACTCGAGACGTAAACAAACGGGCGCCATTGCTAAATGACGTCACGTCCGTCCTCATCCTTTTGCCTGTAGCTCCTTGCTTAAGTCGGATTTTCCCTAAGTGCTTTTTTCATCAGCTTACATCGCCATTATGTCGCTACCTTCAGCCTCGCCTTCTTCTGGAAAGTTGAGTACCAGGTCCCAGTATCGTTTAAATAAGCTCTAGCCGTAAAGTAACTTCTACTTTTTGTAAAATATTGCGTTTTGTGGCAGAGCTGTGCCGATACCGGACGCGCCATTTTATGGCGTCGCTGTTCATGTTGCATGCTTTATTTAGTTAGCCAGAACAGCCCACTCCGGTCATTTAACTAATTAATATTATTAGTTATTTAGTCTTCATAGCTAGGAAATACTTATATCGTGTTTTAGTGCTCATCAGACTTGGTCGCCGTTCAACCCCATACTAGATCGCTAGCTTGTCCCCTAGGCTGGACAGCCTAGTGCCTGTTTTCATGCATGATATATACCAGTGTTCCTAGGTTAAGTTATGAAGATTGTGGCATTATTAAACATACCATTGACTGTGATGTAAGTGTTTTCGCCTTCGGGGACCATACAGGGGACTGTGTTGATTGTGTATCATTCCATCCTAACCTAATGTAGGAACCCCTATATGCTCCCTATCCCCCTGCATGCGGGCATTCCCTCTGTGTAGTCTTGCTTCCCCTTCTATATAGGGGAATATTGTCTACAACAGAGTATTTATCGCATCTCTGCCTACCCTAAGGGAATGACCCTCCCTTAGGGTCGTGACCGAGAAATAAGGAAGGGCTCTGCCCTTCCTCAGTTGCACCTGGTTGGGTTACTCCTTCCTCCCTGCAACTTGCGAGGTGTCTTTCAAGCTTTCCTAGCCTAGGAGTTAGCCCTCCTTCTCTAGGTTAAGCTCTGGGGGTTGACTCTGCCCTATTATAGTTTGAGACGGTACACCTGTACCGTTCTCATTCTGGGCTACCTAACCTAGGTTAGGGAGCGTTCTCCCTTACCTGGGTGGCCGTTCTCATACAGTCTCTCCTCTATAGAAAGACCTCTTCTTCCCCCTCCCCACCTATCCCTTTGGTGTAGGCTTGACTACACACATCTGTCCTTAGTCCTACAACTCCTCCCTTGGGTGGAGTGGTAGGGTTAGTTGTTCTCCTGCTGAGCTGGCCGCTCTGGTACACATACCCTTCATAGCGTTCTATGGGGGTGGTTGCCAGCGGCGGTCCGGCCGGCGGGGGATTCCCCCCTCTTGAGTGCCCTCTAACCCTCCCTTGGGTTACCCCAGGCACCCGGCCGACTGCCGGCTCCCTGCCGCCGGATGCTAGGAGTATCCACTCCTATCATGAGTGCACTCTCTCTGGAGGGATGCCGGAGAGGTATGGGATCTTACCCCTCCCATCCCTCCTTACCTTTCTCTCTTTCTATCCTGGTGACGGTCCCTTGCCGCCTCTACTGCCGGCGATAGCCGCCACTACCTCAGGTGACATTCTTTCATAAGATGCCTCCCCCCTCTAAGACGTCAGCCTTCCGTGTGCCGGAGGCTGCCGCCTTCCGTCGACATACAGCCGACGTCCCACCCCTCTTTTTACCTAGTAACAGCCGGCCGACTTTCGGAGTCGACCACCGGCATGCCGGCATTGATTGACGGCGGTCTAGGTATACAACCATATACATATCTATCTTATGAATTGATCCAAAGCTCACCATGCTGTCAGCCTTCGGCTGCCGGAGCCGCTGCCCCCTGCCGACGACCCGCCGCTGTGCCGGCGGTTGCCACGATGGTATTATACTTTAGATACTCAGTGTGTCTGCCTTGATGCCTTCCACCCTGCAGGACCGGCCTCCGGCGTGCCGTCGGTCTGCCGGCACCCTCTTGAGACGTTAAGGGACATGCACCCCTTCCGTGCCTGCCGGCAACATGCCGACAGTCAAAATACTGCAGCCAGATGGCTTGGCCACTTCTATATAGGTATTGTCTTACCATCCAAGATTGTGGCTATGCTATTTGATTGCACATTACAATATTCCAGCTTACTCTGGGTATCTTAGTGCAGTCGATTGCCGGAACCTACATTTAATAAGGGGTTTCTCCTATACCCCTTCTCCTCCAGGGATCTGAGTGGTCTCAGACCCTGCTACACTCTGCGGGCAATTTCTTTTAGAAGCATAGCTCGGCTTATCCATATGGATTCCCTCATTGTGACCTTCGGCCACAAAAGAAATTGCCTACAGATAAGGTTACGGTAACCGACTGGGCGGGATTCACAAGTATGTGTCTATCTGCTTCCTTTCCCGCTCATTATTCTCAAGCATTAAAATGCCTTGTAATTTATTTAATGTTAAAAAAAAAGAATTTAGATTAAGATATCTTAATTTTAGAGTAATGTAAGTCATTCTTATGCCTTAAATGTACTCATGATCTTTCTTTTACAGGAGGAGTATATGAAGTGTGAGAGCAACTTCTGCGGGGTGAAGCGCCCGGACTTCTACGGGCACAAGGCGTGCCGGACCCACGCCCCCTGCGCCGCCAAGAAAGGCGACCTGAAGTATTGGGACCCGCAGAACTGCACAGTCTGCAAGAGTTGTTTGGTCGAGGCGTTCGACGATCCTCCTCCTGCGGAGGCAAGGGACAACGCTAGAGAGAAGCTACGCAAATGGGTGCGTGGCTTCCAGAAGAACGCCACCGGACCGTCTTCCCAACGAAGACTTGAGGGCCTTGCTTTTCCCAAAGGCATCCAAAGACTCTGTGGTCCCCCGTGATCAGATCCCCACCGTCCAGATCGTGGTTGAACCTGATGTTGTCATGGCCCAGTCCATGCATGAGTGCCATCTAGATTCCGATAACGTGGAATGTATGTCGGAAGTGTCGGAAGAAACGGAGAAGAACCTCATGGGCGAGGAACTCGACTAAGAGGAAGATCAGGTGGAATACCCTGATTCGGAGACCGAGGTCGCTCCTGCTCCTACTCCCGCAGCAACTCCTGCACCGTCCGAGGAACCTGTTCCTTCGACTTCTGCCACCCCGGACCCTCTTCCATCGGCCACTCAGGTGGTCTTCAAGATGCTTGAAGCCCTCATGGAAAGAAGCTACGAGAAACCCAGGAGCAATTCCGGACGACTCTCGTTAGTCTTAAACAACCGAAAAGGATTTCGGTTAAGGACCTCCCCACTTGCTTGGAACCCATGGAGATATGCCGAGCATATGCCAATTACAACTGGCAAAATCTACATCAGTGAAAGGGTTGGCTCTATCTTGCTGGAAGAAGTGGAATTCTTCCCGAATTTCGAGGCTTATCCGGACTGTTACGTCCGGCTCAGGTCCAAACCAGCCTCAAAGGAAGAGACCGAACCGAAGGAGGTTATCGTGTTCGATCTCGCGAAGGCCCAAGCTATGTTAGCCCAGGCGGTGAAGAGTAGGGGTTTCACCAACTCCAAGATGGCGGCGCTTAGCAAGAAGCATCCAACCTTCGTTGCGCCAAATGCTGCGACTTTCCCCTTCATCGAAAAGGCCTTCACAGCGGTCTTAAAGGCAGTGGAAGAAGGGAAACCTTGCCCTGCACTGGAGGAGTGCAGACCCTTCTCCATTACTGTTCCTCCCAATGATAGGCACTGGAAAGACATCCAGTCAACCTTCACGGTAGGGAAACTAGCGCCTGACGTAGCCGGTCGTCAATTTAATGAGGACCTCCCAAGGCTAAATGATCAACTCCTTCGTAGGGAACAGGATACGAAGGAGAGGCTTGCCGCGTTGCTGTCCCACCAGGTACAGCTGGAACTTATGGCCGGGGATACTAGAGTCCCGGACTTTTATATGGTCCTAGCCAAATCGCACTTGGCAACGGTGACAAAGGACCTATATAGCTTCACTAGGGCTCGCAGAGCCTGTCGTGAATTCGTGTTCGCCAACGCGACGGTGAAACACGAACCCCGGAGGCTGATTTCCTCCAATATCTGGGGCAAGTATCTCTTCCCATCTTCTCTGGTGAAAGAGATTGTAGACAAAGCCGCCACGGAGAATAGGAACTTTCTCCACAAGTGGGGCATGTCAAGAAAGAGGAAATCCTCTCAGGATGATGGCCCTCATCCTAAGAGGAAAACTCAGAAGCCGAAACCCCAGCAACGTCACCAGACACGACAGTTTCCGGGTACCGCTACTCCCCAAGTGGCCACACAGCCATAACAGACCTTTCAGTTGGTCCCCCAACCGGTGGTGTCGCAGTCACCGGTCTTCACCCCTGCGTATGAGCAACACTCTACCACCTTTCGTCCCAGAGGTAGGGGCTCAAGCAGAGGCTCCGGCAGAGATTCTTCTCGCCGTCCCTCCAGAGGCAGATGAGGAAGGGGAGCTAGCGGCCGAGGTGGCAAACCCTCGTGACACCAGAAGCAATTAAGTGCTTCCGGTGGGAGGAAGACTCCGCCAATTCCAGGATCGTTGGACCTTCGATCCCTGGGCACACAGCATCGTAAAGAAGGGACTAGGCTGGAGCTGGACTCAACCACCCCCAGCCTTCCAGCAATTCTTCCAACAGTCAACCCCCCTCCTGGAAGAATATGTCCTAGAACTCTTGAACAAGAAGGTGATCAGGAGGGTAAAGTCAACCAGGATCCAAGGGAGACTATTTTGCGTTCCCAAGAAAGACTCCGACAAACTCAGTGTCATTCTAGACTTATCCCCTCTCAAGTTCATTGCGAACAATAAATTCAAGATGCTGACTCTGCAACAAATAAGGACCCTTCTGCCTCAAAGGGCCTACACGGTCTCCATAGACCTGGCGGATGCCTACTGGCACATTCCAATGAATCATTACGCTTCCTCCTACCTAGGATTTCGACTCCAAAGGAAAAGTTACGCCTTCAGGGCCATGCCCTTCGGGCTCAACGTGGCTCCACGGATCTTCACCAAGCTGGCAGACGCCATCGTCCAACAGCTCCGTCTTCAGGGCGTCCAAGTGATGGCCTACCTAGACGACTGGTTAGTCTGGGCGACATCGCCCGAAGAATTTGTAAGAGCCTGCAACAAAGTCACCCAGTTCCTAGAGCATCTGGGATTCAAGATAAACGCCGAGAAATCTCGCCTCTCTCCAGCTCAGAAGTTCCAATGGTTGGGAATCCATTGGGACCTTCAGTCACACCGCCTTTCCATTCCACAGAAGAAAAGGAAGGAAATAGCAGGGTCTGTCAGAAGACTTCTAAAATCCAAACGGATCTCAAGACGACAGCAGGAACAAGTCCTCGGCTCTCTACAGTTTGCCTCTGTGACAAACCCAGTGCTTCGCGCACAGCTAAAGGATGCCGCGGGAGTCTAGAGACGTTTCGCATCCATCGCCCGAAGAGACCTCAAGAGACGGCTTCCAAACAGACTTCGCTCACTTTTAAAGCCGTGGTCGGAAGCAAAGGCCCTGAAAAGGTCCATTCCTCTTCAACACCCGCCTCCATCGATCAACATCCACACGGACGCTTCACTGGAGGGTTGGGGAGGTCACTCCCACCAACGACAGGTTCAAGAACATGGACTCCCCTGTTCAAGACGTTTCACATCAACATCTCTGAGGCCATGGCGGTTCTTCTCACCCTGAAGAAACTCTCCCCGCCTCCCTCGATCCACATTCGTCTGACTCTGGACAACTCGGTGGTAGTCAGAAGTCTCAATCGTCAGGGCTCGAGATCGCCCCAGATAAATCAGGTACTTCTTCCGATCTTTCGTTTGGCAGAAAAGAAGAAATGGCACCTGTTTGCAGTTCATCTACAAGGATTCCGCAACGTGACGGTGGACGCTCTATCAAGGACAAGCCCAATAGAGTCGGAATGGTCTCTAGACGCAAGGTCATTCTCCTTCATCTCTCACCAAGTCCCGGAACTTCAGATCGATCTCTTCGCGACGAGCGACAACAATCAACTTCCTCGATATGGGGCCCCGTACGAGGACCCCAAAGCAGAAGCAGTGGATGCCATGTCACTGGATTGGAACAGATGGTCCAGGATATACCTGTTCCCTCCCCCCAACCTTCTGCTGAAAGTCCTCTCCAAACTGAGAACCTTCAAAGGGACAGCGGCCGTAGTGGCTCCCAAGTGGCCCCGGAGCAATTGGTACCCTCTGGTCCTGGAGCTGCAGCCCACGCTGATCCCCCTACCGGGCCCAGTTCTCTCTCAACAAGTACAGAAGTAGACTGTCTTCGCTTCATCACAGAAAGTCAGGGACCTTCATCTCATGATTTTCTCTCCTTAGCCGCAAAGAAAAGGTTTGGAATCTCGAAGAAAAGTCTAGACTTCCTCGAGGAATACAAGACTGAATCTACAAGACGGCAATACGAATCTTCCTGGAGAAAGTGGGTCTCTTTCGTCAAGGCAAAAAATCCTACGGAAATCACCATTGATTTTTGTATGTCCTTCTTCATTCACCTTCATGGACAAGGCTTAGCAGCCAACACGATTTCCACCTGCAAATCGGCTTTGACTAGACCACTCCTGTACGCCTTCCAGATTGATCTGTCCAGTGATATTTTAAATAAATTGCCAAAGGCATGCGCTAGACTACGCCCAGCACCTCTGCCAAAACCTATCTCCTGGTCCCTGGACAAGGTGCTCCATTTTGCCTCTAACCTGGACAACGATTCGTGCCCTCTAAAAGACTTGACTCAAAAAGTTATCTTCCTTTTTTTCTCTCGCCTCGGGAGCCCGAGTCAGTGAAATAATGGCATTATCAAGAGAGGAGGGTCATATCCTATTCGCAGATACAGGAGAACTTACCCTCTTCCCCGATCCGACGTTTCTCGCTAAGAATGAACTACCCACCAAGAGATGGGGCCCTTGGAGAATCTGCCTCCTCAAGGAAGATGTCTCTCTATGCCCAGTGGAGAGTCTTAAGGTCTATCTTCGAAGAACTTCAGACTTCGGTGGAGGACAACTCTTCAAAGGAGAAACATCGGGTAGCGACTTGTTATTGAAACAACTAAGAGCGAAAATCATCTACTTCATTCGCAGAGCGGATCCTGACAGTACACCGGCAGGTCATGATCCTAGAAAAGTCGCGTCTTCTCTGAACTTCTTCCAGAGTATGGATTTCGAAAGCCTCAAGAGCTTCACAGGATGGAAATCATCGTGCGTTTTCTTCAAGCACTACGCAAAGCAAGTGCACGAAGTTAAACATTTCGTGGTAGCCGCAGGTAGTGTTATGAAACCTGCTGTTTAACTCTGCATAGAACAGCGAGTTACTTGGGACTGTAACTCTATGGGTGCCTGTGTTGACCCTGTGGTGATACACAGTGATTTCATGGACACTTAGAGTTTCTAATAGACTGTTCTTACCAAGGTGAAATGTCATAGACTTTACATGAGTGCCACATGCTCTAGGGCATGATGTGTTTTCTTTGAAAAAGACTGACGTTCCTCTGGAACTTGTTTCTAAAAGTGAAATTTCTTTTCAGATTCAAGATTGAAGTCTTTATTTTCTATGTACATTATTCTTTATTATTGTAAATAAACTTTACATTTATTATTGTAATTGTTATCACAATAATCTGCAATCTTTGAAATAAAATGTCTATTTTATTACATGTGCGTCTCTCTCCGCTCCTATTCTTTATTAAGAAATGTACGATTGTTATAGTTTCATTTACCCTTTTCTTTCTAAAGGAGAAGAATAATATATATAATTGTATTATATACTCACTCATGCTTTGATAATATTCCTACCCGAATATTAACCTTTGTCCTGCCTCCGAGACCAGATTGATCTCTCCTCCAGGGAGTGTAGTAAATGTTAATCACTTACCTATGCTTGATAATATTCCTACCCGAATATTAACCTTATGTCTTGTCTCCGAGTCCTGCACGAACTCTCCGCAGGGTGAGTAGCTCTTCAATGATCGCTTTGAGATATTAGTATGGTCCACCAGGACTTCTCTGCCAGGGGGGCAGGAAGCTAGTTCTTCACGGAATCTCTATTAAGGACATGTTACATACCTCTATTTGAAGCCCTTGGCACTTGCATAAAAAGGGGGAAAATTTCCACGATAAATTAATTCTCTGGTACACTTCCATCAGGACGTCATGGCTTGAGCCCAAAAAACGGATTTTGAGCGAAGCGAAAAATCTATTTTTGGGTGAGATAGCCATGACGTCCTGATGGACCCTCCCGTCTATTCTAGTCCAGCCTTTCAGGCCCCGCCCTGTCCTGCTGTATCATGGAGATTAGCAAGAAGCTGGGCTCAGGATGAGGACGGACGTGACGTCATTTAGCAATGGCGCCCGTTGTTTAAGTCTCGAGTACCAAAAGCAGCCACGGATGAGTGTAACTATGGAACGGCTCCCCAGTTATTCTCCACCTTTCCATATTGAAGTGTTAACTCTATATGGGGTGCAGATAGCTATGTGGCGTGTTAATACATGCGTCCCCTGTTGATATACGATATCCTAGAGGGAAACCTTTAGGGTACTCGCACCAGAAGTTAGAATTCTGTGATAACCTTTAGTTTAATTCTCTGGGAATATCCACTGTAGTTAAATATACCCTAGGAAGCCACTGAAGGAACCTTCCATCAGGACGTCATGGCTATCTCACCCAAAAATAGATTTTTCGCTTCGCTCAAAATGCCAATTTAAACAACCGAACAATCTTGAGAGAAGGTTTAGGCCTACCATATATTTCAAATTTCTCTGTTTTTCCAATTAAACAGAACAAGCTTGAAAAAAAGTTTAAGCTTACAATCCACGAGGATAATGACTCTTGTAAGATATTTAAAAGGAAAGGCAAAGGGCTGGAAAATCATATTGGATTTAAAGGTAAAGAAAAACAAAAGAACACTGAATTGAAACCCACCAAGATAAAGAAGGTGGGGAAATTTAGCATTACCTTGAGTGCCACCAAGACCACGAAGAAAAGCGAAAGTGATAATATCTACCTTCGATCGAAAAAGATAGCCAGGAGATTAGGCGAGGGATGTTCCCGCTTATCCCAACGATGTAAATACACAGCTGTTAAACAAACATCTGGTAAACAGCAGAAAGTTGATACACATGTTCTACATGTACCAAGTTAGTAATTTTCTTTGTTATTAAATGATAATTTTCTTTGTTAATAAATAGTTAAATGATAATTTTCTTTGTTAATAAACAGTTAAATGATAATTTTCTTTGTTAATAAACTGTTAAACTATAATTTTCTTTAATAAACTGTTAAATGATAATTTTATTTAATAAACTGTTAAATAATTTTCTTTGGTAATAAACTGTTGAATGATAATTTTCTTTGTTAATAAACTGTTTAATGATAATTCTCTTTTATGCACACTTAAATGAAAATTTTTTATGTTAATAAATTGTTAAATGATAATTTTCTTTGTTAATAAACTGTTAAATGATAATTTTCTTTGTTAACAAGCTGTTAAATCGTGCAAAAATTCTATAAATACAAAACATACATTAACTGAATTTAAAAGGTTATATTCAACCAAAGTTAATAATTTTCATTGAGGAAGAAGTTATCGAGATAAACCATATCCAAACTGCAACTTGTGTATTGAATTTATTCCGAAAATTGAAGGTTTTATAGTTTGATACTTGTCTCCCATAGGATACGACCCTTTTAAGAAATGCGAGACAGTTTGGCAAAGAAGAACTCCATTTCTTGCTCGGGAATACGAAGAGGTAAGCTTTTCCACTTTTCCTTATTTTAGCTAAAGTTGCAGTAATATACTTATAGTGTTAGGTTTGAGCCAATCCTGCTTTTCCAACTAGGGTTGTAGCTGAGCAAATAATAATAATAATAATAATAATAATAATAATAATGATGATAATAATACCGGTGGTGTAGGTTGCAGCAATGCCATCGACTTTTACTAAAACATGGTAATTATAAATATCACCATCTCCTCCTACGCCTATCGACGCAAAGGGCCTCGGTTAGTTTTCGCCATTCGTCTCCATCTTGAGCTTTAAAATCAATACCATCATCTCCTCTTACGCCTATTGACGCAAAGAGCCTCGGTTAGATTTCGCCAGTCGTCTCTATCTTGAGCAATCACACATCTCCACTTATCACACATTTCCACTTATTACACATTTCACATTTCATAGTCCTCAAGCCATGTAGGCCTAGGACTTCCAACTCTTCTAGTGTCTTGTGGCTCAACTCTTCTAGTAGCTTATGAATATGCAAGACCAATGGAATTGTTACAGGATTGTCGAAGAGAAGTCTTTGCTTGCCTAGTTTTGATCACTAGTTTAATCCAGTTGCATGCTGTCTGATTGATTACAAAATTATCTCGAGTAGGTATTGTTGCAAGAGAACCTGGTAGGCCTACGGTATTATTATTATTATTATTATTATTATTATTATTATTATTAGCAGCTAAGTTACAACCCTAGTTGGTAAATGAGGATGCTCTAAGCCCAAGGGCTCCAACAGGGAAAAATAGCCCAGTGAGGATCCAAAAATAAACTACTAGACAAGTAATGAACAATTGAAATATTTCAAAAACTAACAATTAAATTAAACCTACATATAAACTATAAAAACTTAAAAAAAAAAAAATTAGAGAAACTAGATAGAATAGTGCCCCCGAGTGTACCCTCAAGCAAGAGAACTCTAACCAAAGACAGTGGAAGACCATGGTACAGAGGCTATGACACTACCTTAAGACTAGAGAACAATGGTTTGATTTTGGAGCGTCCTTCTCCTAGAAGAGCTGCTTACCATAGCTAAAGAGTCTTTTCTACCCTTACCAAGAGGAAAGTAGCCACTGAACAATTACAGTACAGTAACTAGCCCCCAGAGCAAAAAATTATTTGGTAATTTCAGTGTTGTCAGGTGTATGAGGAAAATTAGAATCTATAAAGAATAGGCCAGACTATCCGGTGTACGTGTAGGTAAAGAAAAAAATAGCTGTAACCAGAGTGGGGGATACCAATCCCCAGTGTATTACTGTCTGGCCAGTCAAGGAATCTGAACTCGAGCGGTAATAGCTCAACGGGTAGCTGGTGCCCTGGCCAACCTATTACCTAGTT
>NC_090763.1:12567912-12572912 GCF_036898095.1 Palaemon carinicauda
TCCAATAAGGAAAGCAGCCCAGTGATGGTAGGAAACAAGGATAAATCAAATATTCTAAGAGTAACAACATTAAAGTTAATATCTCCTATATAAACTATAATAAATTTAACAAAACAAGAGGAAGAGAAATCAGAACAGTGTGCCCGAGAGTACCCTCAAGTAAGAGAACTCTAACCCAGGACAGTGGAACTCCATGATACAGAGGCTACGTTAAATAAAAATAATCCGTTGTTAGAGATTGTCCTTTGTAGTTGATTGCAATTGGATGTTTCATAAAACCTTGCACAATCGGGGTCCTGTCTGTAGTAAGCAATCACTTTCAGGTGTCATTTAAATGAACAAACTTGGGTGAACTTTCCATCCACTGTTAGGCCTACAGGCAGTTGAAATAGGTTTTTATAAATGAGTAGTGTTGAGCAGTAACGCCACTGGACCTTCTACTAGATGCAAACCATCAAGTTATTAGTCAATATTTAAATTACAGGCTGTCTTTCTCACTTTATGCGTTAAAATTATGTAAATTATCATCGCAGTAAGACAAATATTAACGTGCTTATTCCATATTCAGCTCGTCGGTGTTGGACTAAGTTGACTTGGCCTAGACCCTAGAGCTATGTTTAGTGCCAATTATGAAATAAGTTTTTCTAACTATTCTTCCATTGTAGTTAAATTCCACATCAGAGTGGTTAATCTTCATTGAAATGAAGTGTAATTAACTAATTCTCTCTTTTTAAAGGCCTCTGAACTTCTGGGATTGACTCTAAACTCATATACATTGCAAGAGTTCCTTGCAATGGAAAGAGAAGTTTTGGTTGTCTTGAACTTCAACTTGATCTCCATTGATCCGTCTACGTTTTTGGAGTACTTCGCTTATTTAACTTGCAATTACGACGATAAGAGGGTAAGGCAGTAATCAGTTTTTTATTAAATATTCTATAGATAGATTTAAATTTAAATATTAATTCCAGTAATTTAAAATTCGTATTTAAGAGTGAATTGTTAAAGATATTTTGTCCAAGCTGCTTCTACTTCACACTTCATAGTCCTCAGCCATGTAGACCTGCGACTTCCAACTCTTCTAGTGCCTTGTGGAGCTCAGTTGTAAGTTTGGTGAACTAACCTCTTGAAGTGCAAAGAGCTTACCCAAACATCTCCATATACCACTCACCACGATTTCAGCCACACATGGTTCTCTAGTAATCTCTTATAGTTCCATTTCTAATCCTGCCATGCCATTTAACTTCCAATATTCTTCCGAGGACTTTTTTCTCAAATCTACAAAAGCTGTTGGATATTGTTTCATTGTCATATTATTATTATTATTATTACTTGCTAAGCTACAACCCTAGTTGGAAAAGCAGGATGCTATAAGCCCAAAGGCCCCAACAGGGAAAATAGCCCAGTCAGGAAAGGAAACAAGAATAAATAATATATTTTAAGAACAATGACATTTAAATAAATATTTCCTATATAAACTATGAAAACTTTAACAAAACAAGAGGAAGAAAAAGTGGATAAAATAGTGTGACCGCGTGTGCCCTCAAGCAAGAGAACTCTAACCAAAGACAGTGGAAGACCATGGTACAGAGGCTATGGCACTACCTAAGGCTAGAGAACGATGGTTTGATTTTGGAGTGTTCTTCTCCTAGAAGAGCTGCTTACCATAGCTAAAGAGTCTCTTCTACCCTTACCAAGAGGAAAGTAGCCACTGGACAATTACAGTGCAGAAGTTAACTCCTTTGCTGAAGAAAAAATTGTTTGGTTATCTCAGTGTTGTCAAGTGAATGAGGACAGAGGAGAATCTGTAAAGAATAGGCCAGACTATTCGGTGTATGTGTAGGCAAAGGAAAAGAACCGTAACCAGAGAGTAGGATCCAATGCAGTACTGTCTGGCCAGTCAATGGACCCCATAACTCTCTAGCGGTAGTATCTCAACGGGTGGCTGGTGCCCTGGCCAACCTACTACCTACTACCACGACTCTTGTCCATACAGTAACACCGATCTCAGTAAACTGATATAGCTTAATTTTTATATGTAATTTTAGGCGATTTAATTTCCAAATTTTACTTAATTTTGCCTTTGTCTTTGTATTGGCCTTGTCCCAGCTGTTCTGTGTGTTATAAAATCCATGAAAAGGATAAACATAAGGTAACAACACATTCCCTTGGCGTTCACCACTGTTCACTGGAAATTCATCTGATAGGACTCTATTAACATTAACTTTGCACTTGTTTTACTCATGAACAGAATTAATCAAATTTATGTATTTAAGAGGAACACCATAATAACGCAGGACTCCACAAAATTAGCCAGTGGACACTATCAAAAGCTTTTTCATAGTCCACAAATGCTATCCATAGTTAATTTTTATATTCTACGTATTGCTGTGCAACATGTCTTGAAATAAAAATGTGGTCAGTGCAACTTCTACCTTTTCGAAATCGTGCTTGTTCATCTCTGTTTTTCATCAATCTTTTTCACTAGTCTCTTTAGAATGCTACACAGTGGATGTTACTTTAAACAAAATGTCTTTTTTTCTTTCTCTCTCAAAGGAGGGTCTATCATGACACACATAAGTGTCAGGTGGGACCAGAAAGAAGACCACGCAAACTTAACTTGTTTCTAGATTTCATCGGTTTATTCTGCAAAGACAAATTTCCGTTTTTTCAAACCTGTACACTCTAACTTTGGTAATAGTTATGTATACATTACATCACGGACTTTAAATCCCTCAAGCTAATGTATCTGTTTACAGTGTATGTTTACAGTTTTCAAATACTGTGAATATGTAATTACTGTATTAACGTAGCAACCACGTTTGACAAGCTGTGGTGGGAATCAGAAAATGGATCTTTGATAACAATTCGAAATAAACAATTGGTTTTCGAAACTTCTTTTTCAATAAAGAAAAGTAAATTAAAGCTGTAGAAATCAGAGATGAATACGGACCTAATAACAGCCCATAGTAGATCGTCCAAACGCACTCGCATGCTGTATAAGTTTCCCGTAATTATGACCAAAGTCACAACAGATGTTTATGGTTTGGTCATGCTCTAGTTTACAGTAGATTTGTATCTCGGCATTTCTTGCCCATTCTAGTCATGTACTGGTTCGTTGGACAATTGCTAATTTAATATAACTGTATAATTAAATACTTTACTTTTTATACCAATTGTGCATACCGGAAGAGTAATGTTATGCAGGGTGCAATAGGGGTATGTATCCCACATGAAGGAGTTTATATTATTATTATTATTATTATTATTATTATTATTACTTCCTAAGCTACAACCTTAGTTGGAAAAGCATGATATTATAAGCCCAAGGGCTCCAACAGGGAAAATAGCTCAGTGAGAAAAGGGAATTATTATTTATTATTATTATTATTATTATTATTATTATTATTATTATTATTATTATTATTACTTGCTAAACTACAACCATAGTTGGAAAAGCAGGATGCTATAAACCTAAGGGCTCCAACAGGGAAAAGAGCTCGGTTAGGAAAGGAAATATACTACGAGAAGTTTAAGAATAATAAAAAATGGGGTACAATCTCCAGTTTCTTGGCAACTTTTTGAAAGATTGAGCTTGCTAACCACACAGACTGTGCCTTCTGTAGGTGCTGGATTGTGCGAACTTCCTGATGGAGACAGTGCTGGTTGAAGTATGGCCTATGGAAACCAGACCATCGCTCCTGGCTGCAGCAGCTCTGTTCGGTTCTCTCAGAATAACCTACAGCGCTATGGCAAGCAATGTGGTTTGCACCCTCATCCCTGCATTCTTCGGGTATGTTTTTTATTCACAAGAGTATAGATGAAGTGGGAGTTTTATCTACAGGCTAGTTGAACCTAAACTGTATCCTTTTACAGTTTGGATGAAGATGTAGTCGTCTCTACCAGTCTACGCATGCTGGAAGCAGTCTCAAATCGAAAACATAATCCGTTTCAGGCGAGTTCAATTTCCTTTCTATCTTTTTTTTTTTTCAAAATAGGGAATGGCTCCTTTTTTTATTATTGAATTGAGCTAAACTTTTTCTTGCTTCCCCTTGAGCTAGGTTTTAGTTTCGTTGACTATTTTCATCTTGGTTCAATGAATTGAGCTAAACTTCATTTTTTTAGCTTCCCCTTGACCTAATATAATTTGTCTTGGTTAATATATTTTTTTTTATCTTGTAGATTTTTTTTTTCATATAGCAAGAATTTTTCTGACATTTCACTAGGACATCACTCATTTATATTCTGCCTATTCTTACTTCGATCATACTTGAAATAAAATTTTCATAACTTAGAATGTGATCATATTTTGGCCATATTCAATATTTTTTTAGCCCCTCTGATGTAGCTATTGTAATAATTTTTGCTATTCAACATTTTCCTCTCCCTGATAATGAAAAGTCACATTACAAAGCAGTCTAAATTCTTTTCATCCATTGCTAAATCAAGAGAATTTAATTAGAAAAAATGCAGTCAAATTTCAAAGCAGTCTTGCTTTTTATCCATTATCAAATCGGATAATTTAATTGCTATCACTGTTTTTATTATTTAGATACTATTCACATTTTTGGAAAAAAAAAAAACTTAAATAATCCTCTAATGCCACAGGGCTCAGCGGAAAAATACCTGAACAAATCTCGCCGGAGCGGACTCGACATTCTCCCGATGCTTCAACCGGACAAGATTCTCCTCATCATAGATCAGGTCAGAGCGACACTGATCTCTTTCAGAGATGTTAATATAATCATCAGAGATCAACAATCTCATCATAGTAATAATAATGGAGTCATGGATGATCTGGAAGATGAGACTGAACTTGACGTCACTGATACAGATATCGAAGACATAGAGTAATGTTTAATAGTGGTCTAACGTAAGACTACAACTCAGCGATCCACTCAGAGCATTTTTTTTAGGTGTCTAGAACTAAGAATGTTATTCTTATTCTATGTTTTAATCTAATGACAGTATTAGCTGTGGTAATTAAAGTATTTAAGACAGGC